>NW_021963634.1:0-68955 GCF_901765095.1 Microcaecilia unicolor | reverse complement strand
CCCCCTCCCCAACTCCCCCTTCATTATCTCCTCAGACCCTTGCTGAATTCTTTCACAACAAGGTTCAAAAGATAAACCTTGCTTTCTTTACCTCACCACCTCTCCCTCCACTAGTCCGTTCCCCTCGCTCTCCTTCCCCTCATTCCCTTTCCTCCTTTCCTGAAGTTACTATTGAGGAAACTACACTTCTCCTTTCTTCCTCAAAATGTACCACCTGTTCCTCTGATCCCATTCCCAACCACCTTCTTAATACCATCTCTCCTGCTCTTATTCCTTTTATCTGTCACATTCTCAACCTCTCACTTTCCACTGTGACTGTCCCTGCTGCCTTTAAACAGGCTGTGGTCACACCTCTCCTTAAGAAGCCTTCACTCGACCCTACTTGTCCCTCTAATTACCGGACCCATCTCCCTCCTTCCTTTTCTCTCTAAATTACTTGAGCGTGCTGTTCACTGCCGCTGCCTTGATTTCTCTCCTCACATGCTATTCTTGAACCCACTACAATCTGGTTTTCGCCCTCTCCACTCAACCGAAACTGCGCTTACTAAAGTCTCCAATGACCTATTACTGGCTAAATCCAGAGGTCAATATTCCATCCTCATTCTTCTTGATCTTTCCGCTGCTTTTGATACTGTCGATCACAGCATACTTCTCGATACCCTGTCCTCACTTGGTTTCCAGGGCTCTGTCCTTTCCTGGTTCTCTTCCTACCTCTCCCTCCGCACCTTTAGTGTTCACTCTGGTGGATCCTCTTCTACTTCTATCCCTCTGCCTGTCGGCGTACCTCAGGGTTCTGTTCTTGGTCCCCTCCTCTTTTCTATCTACACTTCTTCTCTTGGTCGCAGTAATCTCATCCCATGGCTTTCCTACCATCTCTATGCTGATGACTCCCAAATCTACCTTTCTACCCCTGATATCTCACCTTGCATCCAAACCAAAGTTTCAGCGTGCTTGTCTGACATTGCTGTCTGGATGTCTCAATGCCACCTGAAATTAAATATGACCAAAATCGAGCTTCTCATTTTCCCCCCCAAACCCACCTCCCTGCTCCCCCCGTTTTCTATTTCTGTTGATGGCTCTCTCATTCTCCCTGTCTCCTCAGCTCGAAACCTTGGGGTCATCTTTGACTCTTCTCTCTCCTTCTCTGCTCATATCCAGCAGATTGCCAAGACCTGTCGTTTCTTTCTTTACAACATCCGTAAAATCTGCCCCTTTCTTTCCGAGCACTCTACCAAAACCCTCATCCACACCCTTGTCACCTCTCGTTTAGACTACTGCAATCTGCTTCTTGCTGGCCTCCCACTTAGTCACCTCTCCCCTCTCCAGTCGGTTCAAAACTCTGCTGCCCGTCTCGTCTTCCGCCAGGGTCGCTTTAACTCATACTACCCTTCTCCTCAAGACCCTTCACTGGCTCCCTATCCGTTTTCGAATCCTGTTAAAACTTCTTCTACTAACCTATAAATGTACTCACGCTGCTGTTCCCCAGTATCTCTCCACACTCATCCTTCCCTACACCCCTTCCCGTGCACTCCGCTCCATGGATAAATCCTTCTTATCTGTTCCCTTCTCCACTACTGCCAACTCCAGACTTCGCGCCTTCTGTCTCGCTGCACCCTACGCCTGGAATAAACTTCCTGAGCCCCTACGTCTTGCCCCATCCTTGGCCACCTTTAAATCTAGACTGAAAGCCCACCTCTTTAACATTGCTTTTGACTCGTAACCACTTGTAACCACTCGCCTCCACCTACCCTCCTCTCTTCCTTCCCGTTCACATTAATTGATTTGATTTGCTTACTTTATTTATTTTTTGTCTATTAGATTGTAAGCTCTTTGAGCAGGGACTGTCTTGTCTTGTATGTTGGTGCAGCGCTGCGTATGCCTTGTAGCGCTATAGAAATGCTAAATAGTAGTAGTAGTAGTAAATTTGTGTAGCCTGGCTTGTAGAGACTGAAGCATTTGATCGCTAATGGGTAGTGGTAGGGACTGGAAAATATAGTAGTAAGCGGGGCAAAATATTCATTTCACTGTGGCTATCCTCCCAAACCATGACAAACTAAGGGGTTCCCAACGATCCAAATCCGTTCTAATTTTCTTCAATAATGGTGCATAATTGGCCTCACAGATTCCCTGCAGATTACTGGTGAGGAAGACCCCCAAATATCGGATGCCCTTAGTCACCCATCTCAAAGAGTAAAGTTGCTTACAGCGCTGATAGTGTTCATCTTCCATACCTTGTGCCAATGCTTCAGTCTTGTCATAATTAATCTTAAACCCAGAGACCCTTCCATATGCTTCCAGTTCCTGTATTACTACCGGTAGGACTCCAGAGGGTGAAGTAAGTGTTAAGAGGACATCATCCGCAAACAAGGCTACTTTCGATTCCCAGTCCCCCACCTTTATACCCACTATTTCTGAATGATTCCGGATAATCCACGCCAGGGGTTCCATCACCAGTGCAAACAAAAGTGGCGAAAGGGGACATCCCTGGCGTGTTCCTCTTTGTAACTAAAGAAAGAAGATACCTGCCCGTTGATCTTTACTCCTGCTCGCGGTTGAGTATACAACTCTTTAATCCAACCCCGAAAATTAGGACCAAATCCAAATTGCTGCATAATGTGATGAAAAAAAGGCCAATGCACCCTGTCGAATGATTTTTCAGCATCGACACTTAACAAGCAATAAGGTGTTTTTCTTTGTTTCGCTATGTACATAACATCCATGGTGCGTCTAATATTATCTGAGGCCTGCCTATTAGCCACAAATCCCACATTAAGGTCGGTAAAATCGCAGTCAGTCTAGTAGCTGACACCTTAGCCAGGATGCGCACATCAACATTCAGCACAGAATAGGGTGGTAGGAAGAGCACTCGGTCACATCCCTATTAGGCTTCGGGATCACTGCAATCCACGCCTCCTTCATAGTAGGTGGTAAATTACCTCCCTGAAAAACGGCATTAAGCACCTCTGTCAGTATAGGCGCTAAATAAGGAGCGAATTATTGTAAAATTCACCAGTATATTTATTTATTTATTTATTGCATTTGTAGCCCACATTATCCCACCTTTTTGCAGGCTCAATGTATAGCCAAGAAAACAAAGGGGCAGACGATCCGCAAACTCCAAAGTGGAAACTGTACAAAGCAGATCGTTGATAACCAAGATATGTTTTATTAATATAGCAAAATTAAAATATGCGTACAGTAACTCATATGCATATACATATAATAGCCCGACACAGGCCGTGTTTCGCCCGACTGGGCTGCTTCAGGGGCTATATAGTGGTACTCCACCATCAAACCAGAGATTTGCAGGTAAAAGCAGGTATGCAGTCAATATTCTGAAAAAACGGCTCATCTGAAAATGCAGACCAATTGATTATGGACCTGAGGTCGTGTGAACAGCCTCTTACTTCCAAATGTGCACAAACCTGCAAGTGCTGCCTTCCTAAGGGCTCTCAAGCTCCCATTCCCTTCTGGTTTCTTTTCCCCTGCTCAGCCTGATTAACTCCTTCTTCCATCCAATCCTCCTCCTGCTTCTCACCCCACCCCTCTCTATTACAGGTGGGCAGCATGATATACTGATTGCGGGTCCAGGGGAACTGGGCTCCTTCATTCTCCCTCCCTCTTGTGGTCAGAGACAGTATGTGGCCAGCTTGCCTATCCCCTGGGCTCTCACTGCTGGGACTGGAAATGCATTCTGGGAAATGTAGTTTAGGGTTTTGCTGCTTCATTTTATACATCTGGGATGTAGCCTTGTCACACACTACACCACTATGTCCAGTTTCATTGCATCCAACTTATCATCCATCGGGCTGAGGATGCCCCAGGTTGTCATAACCCTCTTGAGTTTTCCATAATTCTCTTAGGGTCATAATCCCAGTGCTTTTCTGGTAGTCTGATGATGTAATATTTGCAGAGATGTGCCACCTTGTTGTGTTCAGCGGGTAAAAGGCAAGTCTTTTTTTTAAAGAAGTGGCCATGTGGCAAGTGAAACCATTGAGGTGGCGGTAAGGGCGTCCACACTAACCCAGCAGTATCCTGGAAGTGTGCAGCACTGCCCGATTACTGCAGGGTGCACACCAGCGCTACAAAAATATACTTATCGTGTGAGCATGCTTAAATTAACATGAATTCAACAAAAATATGAACTAAAATCAACAAAAAATGAGTATTATTTTTTACACCAAAGATAGAAACTGTGAACTGTGCCTCAAGCATTACGATACCCTGATATAGGATTTGTTCAATTGGTTTACCACAGTCATCTGAGGTCTTTCCTCCATTGTTTCATTTTTATTTTCTGGTTACTTTAAAGTGAGTTATTTCTTCCATTCTTTTTTGGGGGGGTTGATTGGGACTACATGTTTTGAGTGTTTTTTTCTCCTTGTATGTTGTTACTATTATGACATCTTACGAAAAATACTTAAACCACATATTTGAAAAACATAAGATACATAAAAGCATATATATTCAAACAATAAAATCACACCTTACAATGAAAACTATCAATTAAAAGAGATCATAATATGCAATGACCAAATTTTGCATGAAGAAGGTGAACTGCTTTGTTAGATATTACATTATAATTTCAATACATCACTACAAAAACTAATTAAATGTGACTGAGAACAATCAGTTCTAAAAGAAATAATAATGGTAAATAATAAAATATACAAATAAAAATGCATGTTTGAACATCTCAACATGAACATTTATCCACATACTTAAAAACATAATTATACGTAAAACCATTCAGGTCTTTATCTAGTCACTTAATATATAGGATACATTGAAGATGTATGAATAAAATGAATGAATAAAAAATCATACATCACAGATAAAACATAAGTACATACATAAGTACATAAGTAATGCCATACTGGGAAAAGACCAAGGGTCCATCGAGCCCAGCATCCTGTCCACGACAGCGGCCAATCCAGGCCAAGGGCACCTGGCAAGCTTCCCAAACGTACAAACATTCTATACATGTTATTCCTGGAATTTTGGAGTTTTCCAAGTCCGTTTAGTAGCGGTTTATGGACTTGTCCTTTAGGAAACCGTCCAACCCCTTTTTAAACTCTGCTAAGCTAACCGCCTTCACCACTTTCTCCGGCAACGAATTCCAGAGTTTAATTACACGTTGGGTGAAGAAAATTTTCTCCGATTTGTTTTAAATTTACTACACTGTAGTTTCATCGCATGCCCCCTAGTCCTAGTATTTTTGGAAAGCGTGAACAGAAGCTTCACATCCACCTGTTCCACTCCACTCATTATTTTATATACCTCTATCATGTCTCCCCTCAGCCGTCTCTTCTCCAAGCTGTATAGCCCTAGCCTTCTTAGTCTTTCTTCATAGGGAAGTCGTCCCATCCCCGCTATCATTTTAGTCGCCCTTCGCTGCACCTTTTCCAATTCTACTATATCTTTCTTGAGATGCGGCGACCAGAATTGAACACAATACTCAAGGTGCGGTCGCACCATGGAGCGATACAACGGCATTATAACATCCTCACACCTGTTTTCCATACCTTTCCTAATAATACCCAACATTCTATTCGCTTTCTTAGCGAATAGAATGTTGGGCGCTAGGGGGCGCTAGGAATTTAGAATCTCAGATGCACAAATTCTTATAGAAGATCTTGTGGGCATGGAGGAGTTTCCTCCTTCACACATCTAGTTTTTGAAGATGTTTACAAGTCCAGTCTACAATACCAAAATTATTTGATAGTACAGGAAATCTCCTATAATAGTCATTACTACTTTTTTTTCTCTCAGCAATTTCTGCTTTATAGTTGTTCCTTCCACAAACAAATAAATATGCCTTCCTGTGTGGATTCTTTGGTGATTACTGAGGTTTGTCTTCTAAATGAAGCTTTTATTAAACTCAGTATATGTAAATGGCTTCACTCCTGTGTGGCTTCTCTTGTGTTTTGTTTTTTGAGGTGTACCTTCTGACTGAAGATTTTTCTACACTCAGTGGAGGTAAATGGTTTCATACCAGTGTGGATTCTCCAGTGTCTTGTGAGTGTTCCCTTCTCAGTGCAGCTTTTACCTAAGTATATGCAAATGGCTTGTCTGGATTCTCTGGTGCATTATCATGTATTTCTTCAACCTGAAACTTTTGCCAGAGTCAGTGCATGGAAATGGTTTTATTCTTGAATGGATTCTCTGACATCTTTTGAGGATTGTCTTCTGAAGCTTTTATTATACTCAGTACAGATAAATGGTTTCATTCCTGTCTGGTGTTTAATTTCTTTCTTTCTTCCCATCCCAGAGGTGTGCTCCACACACTCCCAGGGGTTAGGGAGAAACAGAGTAGAAGCCACGCAGATACTATGAGAAAATACTGTGCTTTATTAACTTATCAAGTTAGAAAAACAGACAGGCAATATCAGTACAGTCTAAGGCTTTTCTCATAGGAGAGTACTTGGCTGTATAACAGGTACAGACTCAGAGCAGTTTCTCCCAGATACAGGATATACATTCCTTTTTATATAAAAACTTTAACATTGTCTCTATGGGCTGCATATAATCAGGGCTGCTGAGAGGGGGGGGACAAAATTCCCGGGGCCCGGGCTTCCAAGAGCGGCCCGGCGCCGCAGTCCCACCCGCCACCGGGCCCCTTCCACCTGAACCTCTGCCAGCAGAAGTGCTGTCTTCTGACTCGTCTCCAGCGTGCGCGGCCCACACAGACGCGCTCTTCTCACCTGATCTTCGCTGTACGCTGCAGGGCTTCTGTGCGTCTGACATGCTGCACGTGCAGGACGTCAGACACACAGAAGCTCTGCAGCGTACAGCGAAGATCAGCTGAGAGGAGCGCGTCTGTGTGGGCCGTGCACGCCGGAGTCAGAAGACAGCACTCCTGCTGGCGGGGGTTCGGGTGGAAGGGGCCCGGCCCGGTGGCGGAGACAGGTAGGACTGTGGCACCGGGCCCCCCTCAGGGGAGGGTGGCAAAATCCTGGGAGGGGGGGGCAGTGGGGGGCCCGGGAGCAGCCTTGTCCCGGGCCCAGCCCAGTCTCTCGGCGGCCCTGCATATAATTAGACCTACCCCCTTTATGTTCCGCTTTTCTACAAAAACTAATCAGATTATTTAGGGTGGTCCCCAGAAGCAGGAGCCTGATAAGTTTGTTTATTACATTGCTTCACACGGTCCATTTCATCAGCCCTTTTATCTTATGTCCGCAGGTCCAGCTAATTTGCAGAAAGCTCCTATACACGTTCTGTCCTACGTCTCTAGCTGGAACTTACTTCCTTTTTCTGCAAGCTGCAAGCAAGCAGCAACAGCCAGCCAGCCTGTCAGCTTCTTATTTCTGGGTCAGACAAATGACAGGATTTTAAAAGCAGGCAACTTTAGGCCTCAGAAACCTTGGCTCAGTGAAGGCCCAGACAGGTTCATTATTGTCACTGGATTCTACAAGTGTCTTGTGAGCATCCCCTTCTCAGTGCAGCTTTTACCTAAGTAGAAGCAAGTGGTTTATATGGATTCTCTAGTACAATATCATGTATTTCTTCAACCTGAAACTTTTGCCACAGTCAGTGCATGGAAATGGTTTTATTCCTGAATGGATTCTCTGGCATCTTTTGAGGATTGTCTTTGGACTGAAGCTTTAATTACACTCAGTACAGATACATGGTTTCATTCCTGTCTGGATTCTCCAAGTGTCTTGTGAGTGTCCCCTTCTCAGTGCAGCTCTTACCTAAGTAGAAGCAAGTGGTTTATATGGATTCTCTAGTACAATATCATGTATTTCTTCAACCTGAAACTTTTGCCACAGTCAGTGCATGGAAATGGTTTTATTCCTGAATGGATTCTCTGGCATCTTTTGAGGATTGTCTTTGGACTGAAGCTTTAATTACACTCAGTACAGATACATGGTTTCATTCCTGTCTGGATTCTCCAAGTGTCTTGTGAGTGTCCCCTTCTCAGTGCAGCTCTTACCTAAGTAGAAGCAAGTGGTTTATATGGATTCTCTGGTACATTATCATGTATTTCTTCAACCTGAAACTTTTGCCACAGCCAGTGCATGGAAATGGTTTGATTTCTGAATGGTGGATTGCGAGCGTTTCCTTGTCAATGAAGCTTTTGCCACACTCAGTGAATAAAATTGGTTTTACTCCTGAATGGATTATCTGGTGTCTTGTGAGGTGTGCCTTCCGACTGAAGCTTTTATTACACTCAGTATGTTTTTTGTTTCAACATTTTTTTATTGAAGACATTACGTAAACATTCTTACAGTCATTGATAACACGTCAACCAAACAGAAATTGTGCAATAACAATCCATTATAAGTGTCTCCAAAAATTACTGTTTTTCTCCCCGCCTCCCAAATCCTAATACCTCCCTATCCCTCCCTCCCTCCTCAATTCCCATCCCATCCCCCCCCCCTCATGTTGTGGTACCTTAATGATATTTATTGTTCTAGCGTGTTGAGGACCAAACTTTCCCTCTATGGGTCAAAGAGTCTAGATAAGCGCCCCAGATTTTCATGAATGTTTTCTTCCGTTTTATTGAATGTTAGCTTCTTTAACTTCCCACATCATTAACTGATGAACAAGGTTTCGCCAATGCCAGTATTCTGGCCCTACATCATTTGTCCAATTCTGCAAGATACATTTCTTTGCTATCAAGGTGAGTTTGCAGAGGAACAAAGTGTGCTCTGGTATTTTACCCTTGAATGATCCTGGCAGATTCACAGCATCTGTACTGGCGTTCCTGCTATTTTGTGACCCAATAGGTGTGACAAATAAAGGGTTATTTTACCCCAAAAACTTCTGATCTTCCAACAACTCCAAAAACTATGGTAAAATGTGTTATCTGCCCTCCCACATCTCGTACACAGGGGCGTCTGCAATCCCCCAAATTTTGCTAATTGCGCTGGTGCCATGTAGGCTCTATGTATAAAACGGAATGCACATTCCCTATATTGAGCTCCGCTAATCAATTTCGGGATCCCCTTCAATTGCTTTTCAACACCCCAAGACATTAATCTGACTCCCAGGTCTTTCTCCCAGCGCTCTTTCAGCTGTGTGAAGTTTTTGGGTTCAGCATATGCCCAGAGCGCCTTATGTATCCCTGAAATCGATGGCTCTTCGTCAGAGATCTCTACGAAGAAGTTTTTAATTTTCACTCCCTGCTTCTGGGCCAATCGACCTTGATCTAATGACTTAATGTAGTGTTTTAACTGACAATGTGCGAATGTATCACCCCATTGAATGTTATCTGTTCCCAACAACTGATTTAGAGTTTTAATCTCTCCATTATCGCCCATCACATCTCCCAGGCATTCCAAACCACTTCCTTCCCATCGTGAAATACTGGGTTTTCTATGCCTGCCTCAAACATTGGATTCCCTCTAATTGTTAGAAGTTCTGTTATCCCCCTTCCCATCTGTAATCTGCTCTCCAAGAATTGCCATGCTCTCCGTAGAGGCAGCAACAGTAAATTTTTCCTATATATCTCAGGGATCTGCACTGTTTCTAGTTGTATAAGGGATTGCAGCTGCAGCGGTTCGAAATATTCCCTTTCTAATTCTAATGGCGTATAATAAGTTGTTCCTAAAATCCAGTCTCTCACATGCCACATTAAGCAGGCCATGTTGTATAGCTTCAAGTCCGATAAGCCCATCCCTCCCTGCTGCCAACCGCCCTTCATTAACTGTTGTTTCATCTTAGCTTTCTTGTTTGCCCAACAGAAATTCATTACCATCTTATAGAATGTTTTCAGATCTTTTCCCATTATGCAGAAAGGTATAGTCTGCATGACATATAACCATCTAGGGAAGATGACCATACGAATTAGGCTCACTCTACCCATCAGTGGCAATTGCAGCTGCCTCCAACTCTCCAACTGTTGTCGAGTCTGAGTCACAACACTTAATATTAAGTGGGTATAGGTCTACCACCTTTGTTGTCAGCATTATGCCCAGATATCGGAACGAGTCTGTTGCCCATCTCAAGGGGAAATTTTCCGGCCAGGCCACTGCAATATGTATATTACTAGCCAGTGCCTCTGATTTCTCCAAATTTAGTTTGAACCCCGAGTAGTCTCCGAATTCTTTAAACAGCTCCAGTAAAGCTCGCAATGACTCCACCGGATTCGTGATTGTGACTAGCAGATCATCTGCGAAGGCAGCTAATTTGAATTCTTTTTTCCCAATAGCTACTCCCCCTTATTGCGGGCATTGCGACAATATCTCTAATCAATGGGTCTAAATATAAAGCAAAAGCAATGGTGATAGGGGGCAGCCTTGCCGGGTTCCACGTTTTATGTCAAAATCATCTGAACAGTTGTCATTAACCATTATTCTAGCTTTAGGGGATGTATATAGTGTTCTGAATGCTCTTATAACCATCCTGCAAAACCATATGCACTTAGCGTTGCAAACATAAAACCCCAGTCAACACGGTCAAACGCCTTCTCGCATCAAAGCTAATCATCAATGTTGACTCTGAGTCCCTCCCTACTTTTTCTAACGCTGTTAGGATCCGCCTTAGATTTTTGGAGATTGAGCGTCCCTTAACAAATCCACTTGCCCCTCCTGCACTAGTTTTGGTAGTACCCGACTCATGCGCCCAGCCAGTATTTTAGCAAATATCTTCATTTCGCAATTCAGCAGCGAATGGGGCGACATGACTCTGGCAAAATAGGGTCTCGTTTAGGCTTGGGTATCAAAATAATTTGGCCCATATTCAATTGTGTAGGAAGCAATCCTCTTTCCACCCAACCATTAAAGACCTCTGCCCACGCTGACTCTATCTCCTCTCCTAATAGCTGATAGAATTCTACTCTTATGCCGTCTGGACCCGGCGCCTTCCCCGGTGGACTGTTGGTTATTGCCCAGTGCATTTCATCTACAGTAATTGGTTCGTTAACATTTTTTTGATCCCTTTCCGGAAGGACAGGGTGCGCCACCCCATCAAGATATAGATTACTCGGGAGACCTGGCTCAGTTTCTTCTGTATACAAGTTTTGATAGAAGATTTTAAAGACATCTTGGATTTCCGAATCTGTATGACACATTTTAGGGTTACCACTCTTCTCTATGCCTGCTTACGGGCAACCAGTCTGGCCAGCATCTTCCCACCCTTACTACCATGCTTATATAGTTGGAATTTATAGTATGCTTGGGACTTCACCTCTCTCTCATGGATAAGGTATTTAAAGCCACTTGAGCCGACACAAGTTCTTTCCTCAGACGGACATTAGAAGCCCTGTCATATTTCTTCCGCAATGACACAATTTGTTTCTCTAATCTCAGTATTTCTCTGTCTCGTGCTTTTTTTAAATTGGCTTACATAGCTAATGATCTCTCCTCTCAATACTGCCTTTGCTGCCTCCCAGAATATTATGGAATTGGATGCTGTATGTTCATTAAAACGTTTATATTCCCTCCAACTTTTCAACAAATGTTCACGAAAACCCACATTATGGATCAAATAGCTTGGGAACGTCCATTGTTTAAATTTGCTTCCCAATCCTCCAGGGTTCCAGGTCGCCCATACTTCTGCGTGATCTGATATTGCATACGGTCCAATTTGGGCCTCTTGTATCTCTCCCATTAAGGAGCGAGACACCAGCAAATAGTCTATCCTGGACTGTGTGTTATGCGCCCTAAAACATATGGTGTAGTCCTCTGTCTTGGGGTGTATTCTCCAGATGTCCAAGAGGTCCAGAAGGGAGCAAAAATTTGGAAGCCCCTTCGACATCCAGTGAGATGGTGTATGTGTAGCATTTGATTTGTCTACCTGCGGATCCCATACCATGTTAAAGTCTCCTCCCAAAATTAATTGGGAAGAGTCCTCTGTTATCAAATGTCCTATCAGTTTTTTATAGAATTTTGTGTCTATTTGATTTGGTGCATATATGCTGCCCAACAATATTTGTTTCCTAGCCAACATCACCTGTGCAAAAAATGTACCTCCCATCTGGGTCTTTAATTACATTGCTGATCTTATCCGCCACCCCCTTCCTTATTAAAATGACCACTCCACCTTTCCTCCCTTTTGCTGGTGATCCAATGCTTTCTCCTACCCACCATTTTAAGCTTATCTTGTTCCAACTCGTTCAAATGCGTCTCTGCAAAAGAGCAACATCCGCCCTGATCTTCTGCAAATATTTCAGAGAGCGCTTCACTGGTGACCCTATGCCTCCCACATTCCATGTTACTATTTTTACCATATTTCATGTACTGTGTTGGCATCTGATCTCCCACAAAATTCTTTATCTTCTCGGAGCAGCCACCCCAGCCTATGACTCCTCCCTTTTATCATGTGGTCCACTCGTAGCCTTTCATACTCCATAGTACCAATTTCTACTTTCCTATAAGATTCTATTTGGCCCTCCCTCAGCCCATACCCTCCCAATGCTGCCCCTTCCTCATCATCCCTCCCCGGCCTTCTGCCCCTCCCCAATTCCCCAATCCTCCCTTTGTATCCTGTCCCTCCTGTATGGGACTAGTCACGTTTACGCCCCTCCCGACATTCCCATGAAATTGACAAAGTGTAACAAACAATCCTCCCCTCACAATTAGTTGCGCCTGCTACTTAAGCCCTCCCCTCCAAATTCCCTCCCCGCATGTTCAATTATTCCTCTTATTATAATCATATAATCTAACATAACTTGAGAACTGTTCTTAGTGTAACAATGGTCACTACAACGGGGCAGTGCCAGGCATCCCTTTTAATAGGCACCTCTTCCCTAGGCTCACTGATCTCATCTCATCTTTACGCTAATGACACCCAGCTCTATCTCTCCACACCAGACATCACCGCAGAGACCCAGGCCAAGGTATCGGCCTGCCTATCCGACATTGCTGCCTGGATGTCCAACCGCCACCTGAAGCTGAACATGTCCAAGACTGAGCTCCTCGTCTTTCCACCTAAGCCCACTTCTCCTCTTCCCCCACTCTCTATCTCAGTTGATGGCACCCTCATCCTCCCCGTCTCATCTGCCCGCAACCTCGGGTCATCTTTGACTCCTCCCTCTCCTTCTCTGCGCATATCCAGCAGACTGCTAAAACCTGTCGCTTCTTCCTTTTCAACATCAACAAAATTACCCTTTCCTCTCTGAGCACACCACCCGAACTCTCGTCCCACGCTTTCATTACCTCTCGTCTCGACTACTGCAACTTGCTCCTCACTGGCCTCCCACTCAGCCATCTATCCCCCCTTCAATCCATTCAGAACTCTGCCGCACGTCTCATATTCCGCCAGAACCGATATACTCATATCACCCCTCTCCTCAAGTCGCTTCACTGGCTTCCGATCAGATACCGCATCCAATTCAAGCTTCTCCTCCTTACTTACAAATGCTCCACCCCTACCTCTCTCTACCCTCATCTCCCCCTACGTTCCTGCCCATAATCTCCGCTCACATGACAAATCCCTCCTCTCAGTACCCTTCTCCACCATTGCCAATTTCAGGCTCCGCTCATTTTCCCTTGCCTCACCCTATGCCTGGAACAGTCTTCCTGAATCCCTATGCCAAGCCCCCTCCCTACCCATCTTCAAATCCTTGCTTAAAGCTCACCTCTTCAATGCTGCATTTGGAACCTAACCTTTCGAACATATAGGTTGCCCCAATCTGTCTGACCTATCTGATTAACTGTACATTTGTCTTTTTAGATTGTAAGCTCTTCGAGCTGGGACTGTCCTTCCATGTTAAATTGTACAGCGCTTGCGTAACCCTAGTAGCGCTTTAGAAATGTTAAGTAGTAGTAGTAATATAATTAACGGATTCAAAATAACAAACAACTAGTTGGCTTCAACTTAAATATGCTTATGCCTTGTTCTTTGACCAATATGCGTATCATTACCAACTCTTCTCTCCACTCTTTCCATGATGAGTGGAAGAGTCCTCTATCTGAAAGGCTGTGTCACAGTAGTCATCAGTTCCAACGTGCCGACCAGCCCATCAGTAGTCCCTCAGATGCAATCTCCGCAAGGTATTTTAGTGCCATTCCGATTGGTCAAATATGCCATCCGTAGACGGTCTCTGCAACAACTGTAATCCAGAGTCTTAAGAGTTGATGAGATAGATTACTCCTCGTCCGTCTAAGCTTGCTGTGGTTTAGTGACCTTCTACTGCAGTGCTTGACACTTGCCTATTCCTTGTCCATAGATCATTTCGCAAGTTCCCAATCTTTCCTAGCCAATCAAGAAACATGCCAGCAGGAGCGCTCTCAAAGGTCTTCAACTCTCGCTCCACCTGACTCTTATTTGCAGTTTCTGTAATCCAGTATGCCCCAGCTGCTGCTGTTCTCAGCTGATCAGGCCTGTGCTCTCACTATTAATCATTCATCTCCTGCATTTAGTATTTCCTTTACATATTGTTGGGCCTCTGGGACCGATTCACAAATTTAGTAGTAGATTGGTGAATGATCTTCAATTTTGCTGGATATAACAAAGCAAATTTTATTTTGTGTTTGACCAGCTGTGCACACGTTGGGGGAAAAGCTCTCCTCTGCGTTGCTACCCGCGATTGAATAATCTTGGAAACAAAGGATCTTTTGATTATCATATTTCAGACCAGCTCCACTGCGCACAGCTTGCATAATTGCGGTTTATGGGCAAAATTGAGCAGCCTGCATATCACTACTCTGGGTTGGCTTGCGCTTTGTCTCATTGGGCCCACGCAGTGTGCTCCTTCAATTATCAACGGCCCTATACCCGCTGGAAGTTTCAGTTCTTTTCCTAGCCAGTTCTCCAGGAAGGGACGAAGTTCATGGTCGCCCAATTCTTCTGGTAGCCCCACTAAGCGTAGGTTATTGCGCCGTGACCTATTTTCAAGGTCTTCGAGTTTTTCTGCCTGCGTTTCCACCGTTTTAAGCAGTTAGCATACCTCTGCTCCATTGCAGTGACTTGGTCTTCCAGGGCCCCTGTTCTTTACTGGAATCCTGCCATATCCTGGCTAAGCTGTGTCATGTTGTTTTTTAATTCTTCCAATTTGGAATCCAGCCCCTGTAATTTCCTGTCCAGGATTCCTTCCAATGCCGCAGTCACTTCTCCCACGATTTCGGCTGCCCATACAGAGCTTACCGCCGATCCCGCCGGGCTCGCTGGGGCCGCCATCCTTGTCCTCGCCAACTTTGCTTCGCTCTTTGTCTTTTTGGAGCGTTTTACCCGCCATCCGCCAGCCCTGTCACCGGGGTGCAACCAGCTCACCGCAGGGGGAAACTCTGCCAGTCAAGATTTAGTAAGGTTTCTTTCTTTGGGAGGTTTTGAGCGCTGAGGAATGCGAGGGTGAGCACGGAGCAGTTCTTCTAGCGACCGCTCCCGTGCATCACGTCACGTGACTCCTACACACTCAGTACGTTTAAAGGGTTTCATTCCTCTGTTATTCTCCAGTGTTTTTGTTCCCTTTCAGTGAAACTTAAAACATTCAAAACATGTAAATTGCTCCACTGTTGTGTGGATTCTTTTGTGTAGTATCATGTATTTTTTCAACCTGAAGATTTTCCCACACTCAGTGCATATAAATGGTTTACTCCTGAATGGATTTTCTGGTGCATGGTGATTTTTTCTTGTCAGTAAAGCTTTTACCACACTCCGCACTATATAAATGACTTCACACCAGTGGTGGATTCTCTGGTGTATTGTGAGGTTTACCTTCTGACTGAAACTTTTATTACACTCAGTGCAGTGAAAGGGTTTCATTTTCTCTGGTGTATTTAGAGGATTCCCTTCTGACTGAAGCTTTTATTACACTCAGACAGTTAAAGGGTTTCATTCTGTGTGGACTCTCTGGTGGTTGTGAGGGTTGACTTCTCACTGAATCTTTATTACACTCAGAACAGTTAAAGGTTTCACTCCTGTGTGGACACGCTGGTGTCGTATGAGGGTGACTTCCGACTGAAGCATTTATTACACTCAGTGCAGTGAAAGGGTTTCATTCCCGTGTGGACACTCTGGTGTTTTGTGAGGTTTGACTTCACATTGAATCTTTTATTACACTCAGTACAGTGAAAGGGTTTCATTCCTGTGTGGATTCTCTGGTGTGTTTTGAGGTTTACCTTCCGACTGAAACTTTTATTACACTCAGAACAGTTAAAGGGTTTCATTCCTGTGTGGACACTCTGGTGTATTGTGAGTTGTACCTTCTGACAGAAGCTTTTATTACACTCAGTGCAGTGAAAGGGTTTCATTCCTGTGTGGACTCTCTGGTGTTTTGTGAGGGTTGACTTCTCACTGAATCTTTTATTACACTCAGAACAGTTAAAGGGTTTCATTCCTGTGTGGGACACTCTGGTGTCGTATGAGGGTTGACTTCCGACTGAAGCATTTATTACACTCCGTGCAGTGAAAGGGTTCATTCCTGTGTGGATTCTCTGGTGGAATATGAGGCTAGACTTCTGCCTGAAGCTTTTATTACACTCAGTGCAGTGAAAGGGTTTCAGTCCTGTGTGGATTCTCTGGTGTGTTTTGAGGTTTTCCTTCCGACTGAAGCTTTTATTACACTCAGTGCAGTAAAAGAGTTTCATTCCTTTGTGGATTCTCTGGTGTAGTGTTACTTTGACTTCTGACTGAAACTTTCATTACACTCAGTGCAGTTAAAGGGTTTCATTCCTTGTGGACTCTCTGGTGTTTTGTGAAGGGTTGACTTCTGACTGAAGCTTTTATTACACTCAGTGCAGTGAAAGGGTTTCATTCCTGTGTGGACTCTCTGGTGTTTTGTGAGGCTTGCCTTCTCACTGAATCTTTTATTACACTCAGAACAGTTAAAGGGTTTCATTCCTGTGTGGACACTCTGGTGTCGTATGAGGGTTGACTTCTGACTAAAGCTTTATTACACTCAGTGCAGTGAAAGGGTTTCATTCCTTCGTGGATTCTCTGGTGTATTGTGAGGTGTACCTTCTGACGGAAGCTTTTATTACACTCATTGCAGTGAAAGGGTTTCATTCCTGTGTGGACTCTCTGGTGTTTTTTGAGGCTTGCCTTCCGACTGAATCTTTTATTACACTCAGAACAGTTGAAGGGTTTCATTCCTGTGTGGACACTCTGGTGTCGTATGAGGGTTGACTTGTGACTGAAGCATTTATTACACTCAGTGCAGTGAAAGGGTTTCATTCCTGTGTGGACTCTCTGGTGTTTTGTGAGGGTTGACTTCTCACTGAATCTTTTATTACACTCCGAACAGTTAAAGGGTTTCATTCCTGTGTGGACACTCTGGTGAAGTATGAGGGTTGACTTGTGACGAAGCATTTATTACACTCAGTGCAGTAAAAGGGTTTCATTCCTTTGTGGATTCTCTGGTGTATTGTTAACTTTGACTTCTGACTGAAACTTTCATTACACTCAGTGCAGTGAAAGGGTTTCATTCCTGTGTGGACTCTCTGGTGTTTTGTGAGGGGTTGACTTCTCACTGAATCTTTTATTACACTCCGAACAGTTAAAGGGTTTAATTCCTGTGTGAACTCTCTGGTGTCGTATGAGGTTTGACTTCTGACTGAATCTTTTATTACACTCAGTGCACTGAAAGGGTTTCAGTCCTGTGTGGATTTGCCAGAGCCTTCGGAGTGTTTCCTTCTCAGTAAAGCTTCTACCACTAGTGGAACAGGTAAATGATTTCACTCCATGTGGATTATCTGGTGTTGTCTGAGGTATGCCTTCTGACTGAAGCTTTATTACACGTAGAACATTTAAATGGCTTCACGCCTATGTGGATTCTCTGGTGTGTCATGAGGACTGGCATCTGACTAAAGCTATTACACTCAGTACAGTTAAATGGTTTCACTCCTGTGTTGATTCTCTTGTGCATTGTGAGGTTTGTTTTCCAACAAGCGTTTGTACCACCATCAGCACAAGTATACAATCTCTTGTTTTTCTGGTCTTTCAAGAAGTTTGCCTTCCTGCAAAAGACTTTTTCAGGTGTACTAGAAGTGATCGATTTCTCACCATTTTGCACTTTATTATAATCTGTGAAAGCATCTTCATGACTGAAACTTTTCATACATTCAGTACTGGAAACTAGTGTCTCTCCTATGTAGAATTTTGCATTTCTGATTAAGGTTTTCTTCTTGATTGAAGCTTTTGTCACAATCAGGATATGAAGCTAGTCTCTCATTAGTGTTGTTTTTCTGGTATTTTGTAATATTTTCTCTATTGGGAAAGCTTTTCCCATATTCTGTACTTGTATACACTCTAGTTTTATGAATAATTTCATGTTGCTCTAGCTCTTTCTTCCTACTAAAACCTTTTCCACACTCAGAAGATGTAGAATATGTTTCTTTTATGCACGTTTTCTGTTGTCCTTGTAGTTCCTGTCTTTTGACAGACGTTTTTCCCATAGTTCGTACATGTAGATGGTCTCTCTTCAGTATCAGATCTAGGATGTGATTTCAGAGTGAAATGATCGCTGAGGAATATCTCACTACATCACATAAACATCTTTGATCTCTCATCTGTATGATATTACTGGTACTGTGTTCACACAGAGCTAAGCCTTCTGTTGAATGGTTTGTTATTTACATTTTTTCCCTTTTTTCCCCAGTCAGAACAGGAAGGAGTCTCCTCTTTCTCTCTTTCTGATAACATCTTTTCCCTTTCAGGTTTCTCACTGAGCTTCCAGTCATGTGTCTTTGTATTACTGCTTCTGGGATCATCTTTTTCTATAAATAAATAAATAAATATATAAGAGCATTGCAGATTATTGTAGGAGAACAGTTTAGTAATACAAAAACCCTTCCTAAATCTGCCCCTCCCCACCCCACAATCAAGTTGATATATCTTTTTAGTAATATCTTTATTAGAAGCACACAATGGTAAGAACAATAATATCTGTAAGAAGAGATATAACATTATAGCGTGGTAATTTTTCAAGTTTCATCCCCCCACACACATTCACTGCAAGAGATCAGACCGCACATGTTGTTTCTTCACAGCAGTTTGATCCGCAAATGATAGAGCAAACCTTACCACCCTCCACCCTTTCCTAAGTCCATACTTCAAGTTATAGGTTCAGCAAGTAGCTACGAGCATGATGTGACAAACGATCCCACCCTGAGGACCAATTTGTTGAAAAGACTTCCAGGGCTCCAGGAGGCCACTGACTAGTGTCCAGTCTTCATTAGATCGACAAGTTCATTCCTCCAATCAGCCTGTCTCCAACACATCAAAATATTCTTTCTGGATTAAAAAATAAGCCTTATGCAGCAGACAATTAGGGCCGATCACAGACCCAAGGAAACAAAATTTCAAGAACTGAATGTCCACCCAGAGAGGCAAGGCGTCTACCCAGTATTACTGAAAGATGCATCTGCACCCGCATCCAGAAAAGTTTTATTAAGGATCAGGCCCAGAGCAGAAGCACTAATGTAGCCGGCTCAGCTGTAGAACTTGAGCATTCTGCTGTTGCCACTATTTCAGCCAGAAAGGCCCGATCGAGGGAAATGTAACGTGTAGGACGCTTCAGGTGTTTCATGAGCAAACGCAGCTGATCACTCATAACTACTGAAGGCCCCAACTGGTTCTAAGATCAACAAGGCCCCCTCCACCCTTCCTACCCACAGAAGGATCCATTGCAATATTAAAGCCCCTCAGAACTAAAAGAGGGAAATGTAGTTCTCCGAGGACAAGCAGGCTGCTTGTTCTCACATGTGGGTCGACGTCCACGGTGGCCCAGGAACTGCAATTTTTCCAAGCAAAATCCAGAAAGTTTTGCCAGAGCCTACTGGCGCCCGGGGCACGTGAACGTCTTTCCGCCTGTCGCGCGAGAGTCCCCACTCAGTTCCATTTTTTCTGAGGTGAAGAGAGGCAAGCGTTTTTGAAATCTCTCCTCTCAGCCCTTCACAGTTTTGAAGATTTACTCCATTTTTTCTCTTTTAGTTACTTTTTATACTGTTTCTTTATTCAAAAAAAAAAGTCCTTTTTAGTTTTTTCTGCCCTTGTTAAGTTTCCTTTCGCTTACGCTGCGGCCCTCTTAGACCGCGCGTACGCGTGTTCTCCTTTTTGTGATCTTCTTTAAGGCACAATCGTAAACTTTGATCTCACTGCCACTATTTTTCCGTCCATGACATTGAGGACTCCCAGCGGCTTCAAAAGTGTACTTGGTGCAACCGGTCGATGCGTGGTGTCTTCAGTGCCTTGGACCCGACCATCGCCCAGACGCATGTAAGTTGTGTGTTAGTCTGAAAAGGCGGACACAGGCGTGGAGATAAGCTCTTCGAGACCAACTTTTTGGAGCTTCGACCAGTTCCTCCGCGTCGACAGCGACATCAGTACCGAGGTCGTCGTAGTCGATATTGGCACCGGGGAATGGCGTCGACTTCAGGAGCACACTCAGGAGCACAGTTAATGGCTGTCCAGAGACCACCAAATGCTGGGAGCAGTGAGGCGTCAAGTTGGGTCTCTACCTGTCTCGAAGAACTCCTGCCTGTGCAGGCCCTCTCGGACGACCGCTCTCGGACCCGACCCCCGAGGAGGCGTGTGGATTCCACATCCTCCTCGTCGATACTGAGGAGTATCGATAACGTGCATTGAGCGAAGGCGAAGAAGCATTGTCATCGGTCTCCTTCCAAGCACGGTACCGGGAGCTCTGGGGCGCCGAAGGATTCGGTACCCGTGAAGCGCTGACGTCGGGAGGAACACTCACCCTAAATACAAGAGGTGTCGTTGCGTCGGTCTTCGGGCAGTCCAGTACTGCCTCCTCAACCTCCACAGATTCTGACACTGATTCCTGCACCGACCCTGCAGCCTTGCTCGACAGCGACTCTAGACGAGTGCATCCGAGCCATTCTTCCAGGTCTTCTGGAAGGGTTGCTGCGTCAGTCTGCTCCGGTACCAGGGGTACTTGTGCCCTCTGTACCGTTGATGGAAGCGGCAGCTGGTTCTATGCCTGTGGAGAGATCTCTCACGCCGGTGCCGCCTGCGGCATCTGCTGTCACCCAGGTCGACAACCCGTCGACATCGCTGGCGGGAGCTTCATCGCCACCGGCATAGGAGTCGACTTCTCGACACACCGCCATCAGGAAATGGTTTCCTCGGACGTCGACATGGGCCCGGTTTACGGACTGCAGTTGTGGTCTTCCCTCTGATCCTACTCCTTCACCAGAAAGAAACTTTCTCCACCGAGAGTCTTCTTTCTCTTCAATTTGTCCAGGAAATGTCTGTGGCTATTACCTTCCCTGTGGTATCTGAGGATGAGCCCAGGACTGAGATGCTCGGGTCCTTGACTATCCTTCGCCACCTAAGGAGTCATCCACGTTTCCTTTGCATAATGTGCTCAAGGAGACTCTTATGCGAACTGGATGAAACCACTAAGTAATCCCACTATTCCCAAGAAAGCTGAGTCCCAATATCGGATTCACGGAGAACCTGAGCTGATGAAGTCGCAGTTACCTCATGACTCTATGGTTGTGGATTCCGCTCTCAAGAGAGCCAGGAGTTCTAGAGACTTTGCCTCAGCGCCCCCCGGGAAGAGAATCTAGAACCCTGGACTCTGACTCTGACCCCTGAACCCTAACCCCTGGTAAGCCTTTCCTCAGCTGAGAGGTGCCCAGCTCTACCACCGGCTGCCTTTCAGGTGCTGTGGAGGACTTGCAGCTCATCTGCATATCCTTACAGCCTTCTCCGGGGTGACACCCAGGTCCACTCCGATCCACTCAGGGCCTCCGCTCTAGGTGCCCAGCGCTCCCACCAGGTGCTGTGGAGGACTTGCAGCCCTTCTGCATTTCCTCACAGCTGTATCTGGAGTGACTCCAGTTCCACCCCGATCTCCCAGGGCCCTCGCTCCAAGTGCACAGAGTTTCCAGGTGCTTTTTGGCTAGGATCAGGCACCCTCAGGGGGAAATGCTGGCTTCGGCCTAACCCCTGGTAAGCCTTTCCTCAGCTGAGAGGTGCCCAGCTCTACCACCGGCTGCCTTTCAGGTGCTGTGGAGGACTTGCAGCTCATCTCCATATCCTTACAGCCTTCTCCGGTGACACCCAGGTCCACTCCGATCCACTCAGGGCCTCCGCTCTAGGTGCGGCACGCGGGGCATTTTTCTCTTTACATCTAATCTTCTTCCCAGTTGCTAAAGTACCTCAGTCATTTATGGCCCCTATTCACATTCTCTTCCTAGCCCTGTCCCTTCCTAATCTTTTCCCTCACCCCCTACCTCTCTCCGCCACAGGAACTCACTGCCCATCCATCGACTTCATCACCTCACCTTCCCTCCTACCCTCTTCCTCCCTCTTGGCTTTTAATCTCCACCTCTTTCTTCCGTCCATTTTGCCTTCCCCATTCCACCTAAATACCTCTCGCCTTCAACGCCTTCGTGGCCACACCTCTCCTACTCTCCTCCACTCTCTTTTACTCCTTCTCTTACTCTCAGCCGGTGACATCAATCCCAATCCTGGCCCCCCTCACCAACTATTATCCCAACTCTGCAGATCTCACCGCAACCTCTCTAACCTCATCTCTATTTCTCTACTCCGCTCCTCTTCGCTGCCATTCTCTTGCGCCCTATGGAATGCCCGCTCTATCTGTAACAAACTCGCCTATATCCAGGACCTCTTTATCTCGCGTCACCATAACAGAAACCTGGCTCTGCCCTGATGACTCTGCTTCAGTCGCAGCCCTGTGCCATGGCGGTTATCTATTTTCACATACTCCTCGCCCTGCTGGCCGTGGGGCGGTGTTGGACTACTTCTCTCTCCCTCCTCCAGATTTCAACCCCTTCTTCCACCTCAATCTCACTGTTTTTCCTCCTTTGAAGTCCACTCTATCCGCCTTTTCTCTCCTCTGCCTCTTCAAATAGCGGTCATTTATCGTCCCCTGATAAGTCCCTTTCATCCTTTCTCAGTGACTTTGACGCCTGGCTTGCCTTCTTCCATGATCCTTCCTCCCCTCTCTCATCCTTGGTGACTTTAATATTCCTGCTAATGATCCTTCCACTCTTATATTTCCAAGTTACTCGCTTTAACGTCGTCCTTTAATCTCCAACTATGCTCCACCTCCCCCACTCATCAAAATGGTCACTGTCTTGATCTCATCTTCTCCTCCAACTGTTCACCCTCTAGTTTCTTGCCTCTGATCTTCCCTCCTCTGATCACCATCTTATAACTTTCACACTTAAATCTCCTCCCTCCCAGTCCCGTCCTATCTTATCTAATTTATCTAGGAATCTTCACGATATTGACCCTTCATCTCTATCCTCCCATGTTTCAAACCTCCTCTCTACTGTGGCACCATCCACGTCTGTCAATGAGGCTGTTTTTCTTACAACAATAATCTATCCTCTGCCTTAGACACTCTTGCACCTTTGATGACCCGCCCTGTAAGGCGTACAAAACCCCAATCCTTGGCTGACTTCTAATATCCGCTACCTACGTTCCTGTACCCGCTCCGCCGAACGCCTCTGGCGGAAATCTCAGGCCCTTGCTGATTTCTTACACTTTAAGTTCATGCTGACCTCCTTCCAATCTGCTCTTTTACGTGCCAAACAGGATTATTATATCCAACTGACCAACTCTCTTGGCTCTAATCCTCGACTTCTCTTCACCACATTGAACTCTCTCCTCAAGGTGCCCCCTCCCCCAACTCCCCCTTCATTATCTCCTCAGACCCTTGCTGAATTCTTTCACAACAAGGTTCAAAAGATAAACCTTGCTTTCTTTACCTCACCACCTCTCCCTCCACTAGTCCGTTCCCCTCTCTCCTTCCCCTCATTCCCTTTCCTCCTTTCCTGAAGTTACTATTGAGGAAACTACACTTCTCCTTTCTTCCTCAAAATGTACCACCTGTTCCTCTGATCCCATTCCCACCCACCTTCTTAATACCATCTCTCCTGCTCTTATCTGTCACATTCTCAACCTCTCACTTTCCACTGCGACTGTCCCTGCTGCCTTTAAACATGCTGTGGTCACACCTCTCCTTAAGAAGCCTTCACTCGACCCTACTTGTCCCTCTAATTACCGACCCATCTCCCTCCTTCCTTTTCTCTCCAACTTACTTGAGCGTGCTGTTCACCGCCCTTGCCTTGATTTTCTCTCCTCACATGCTATTCTTGACCCACTACAATCTGGTTTTCGCCCTCTTCACTCAACCGAAACTGCGCTTACTAAAGTCTCCAATGACCTATTACTGGCTAAATCCAGAGGTCAATATTCCATCCTCATTCTTCTTGATCTTTCCTCTGCTTTTGACACTGTCGATCACAGCATACTTCTCGATACCCTGTCCTCACTTGGATTCCAGGGCTCTGTCCTTTCCTGGTTCTCTTCCTACCTCTCCCTCCGCACCTTTAGTGTTCACTCTGGTGGAGCCTCTTCTACTTCTATCCCTCTGCCTGTCGGCGTACCTCAGGGTTCTGTTCTTGGTCCCCTCCTCTTTACTATCTACACTTCTTCCCTTGGTTCATTAATCTCATCCCATGGCTTTTCCTACCATCTCTATGCTGATGACTCCCAAATCTACCTTTCTACCCCTGATATCTCACCTTGCATCCAAACCAAAGTTTCAGCGTGCTTGTCTGACATTGCTGTCTGGATGTCTCAACGCCACCTGAAATTAAATATGACCAAAACCAGCTTCTCATTTTCCCCCCCAAACCCACCTCCCCGCTCCCCCCGTTTTCTATTTCTGTTGATGGCTCTCTCATTCTCCCTGTCTCCTCAGCTCGAAACCTTGGGGTCATCTTTGACTCTTCTCTCTCCTTCTCTGCTCATATCCAGCAGATTGCCAAGACCTGTCGTTTCTTTCTTTACAACATCCGTAAAATCCGCCCCTTTCTTTCCGAGCACTCTACCAAAACCCTCATCCACACCCTTGTCACCTCTTGTTAGACTACTGCAATCTGCTTCTTGCTGGCCTCCCACTTAGTCACCTCTCCCCTCTCCAGTCAGTTCAAAACTCTGCTGCCCGTCTCATCTTCCGCCAGGGTCGCTTTACTCATACTACCCCTCTCCTCAAGACCCTTCACTGGCTCCCTATCCGTTTTCGCATCCTGTTCAAACTTCTTCTACTAACCTATAAATGTACTCACTCTGCTGCTCCCCAGTATCTCTCCACACTCGTCCTTCCCTACACCCCTTCCCGTGCACTCCGCTCCATGGATAAATCCTTCTTATCTGTTCCCTTCTCCACTACTGCCAACATCAGACTTCGCGCCTTCTGTCTCGCTGCACCCTACGCCTGGAATAAACTTCCTGAGCCCCTACGTCTTGCCCCATCCTTGGCCACCTTTAAATCTAGACTGAAAGCCCACCTCTTTAACATTGCTTTTGACTCGTAACCACTTGTAACACTCGCCTCCACCTACCCTCCTCTCTTCCTTCCCGTTCACATTAATTGATTTGATTTGCTTACTTTATTTATTTTTTGTCTATTAGATTGTAAGCTCTTTGAGCAGGGACTGTCTTTCTTCTATGTTTGTGCAGCGCTGCGTACGCCTTGTAGCGCTATAGAAATGCTAAATAGTAGTAGTAGTAGTAGATAAAGGCGTATCAGGCCTCTATGCTCGTGGCCAAAATTCAATCTTACCAGCTCTACACGAGCATTAACTTGAGGAACACGGTGAAGCAATTGGCGGACTTAGTTGATAAGCTCCCTCTGGAGCAGGCCAAGCTTTTTCAGGAGGTGGTCAGGCAGCAGAAGGCGTATAGTAAATTCCTGTCCAGGGGTGCTTACGATTCTTTTGATGTTGCATCCAGAACCGCTGCCCAAGGTATAGTGATGCGCAGACTCTCGTGGCTGCGTGCCTCTGACCTGGACAATCGAGTCCCGCAGCAGATTGTGGATGTCCCTTGCCGGGGGGGGGGGGGATAATATTTTTGGTGAGAAAGTCGAGCAAGTGGTTGATCAGATCACTCAGCCGGAAACCGATATGGACAATCTTTCCCGCTGGGCGCCTTCTGCTTCTACCTCATCAGGTAGACGATTTTTCCGGGGACGGAAGAAGCACCCTATGCTTATAACAAACGTAGGTACAATCCTCCTTCTCAACAGCCTTCTCAGGCTCATCCCCAGCACGCTCATTCTCATCAACAGCGTGCGCCAAGGCAGGCCCCCGTGGCTCCCCAGCAAAAGCAAGGGACGGGCTTTTGACTGGCTCCAGCTGAGCATAGCCACTATAAACGTGTCCGTGCCAGACGGCTTGCCGGTCGGGGGAGGTTAACATTTTTTCATCAAAGATAGACTCTCATAACCTCTGATGAGTGGGATCTTCAAATAGTCCAGTTAGGATACTCCCTCAATTTGAAATCCAGACCTCCAAATTGCCCACAGGGAGCTCAATCCTTCAGCTTCCAGCACAGGCAGGTACTTGCAGAGGAACTCTCCGCCCTTCTCAGCGCCAATGCGGTTGATCCCATTCCACCAGGCCAAGAAGGGCTGGGATTCTATTCCAGGTACTTTCTTGTGCAAAAGAAAACAGGGGGGATGTGTCCCATCCTAGACCTAAGGGCCCTGAACAAATTCCTAGTCCCACAAAAATTCAGGATTGTTTCCCTGGGCATCCTGCTTCCCATGATTCAGGAAAACGATTGGCTATGCTCTCTGGACTTAAAGGATGCTTATACACACATCCGATATTCCAGCTCACAGGAAGTATCTTCGATTCCATCTGGGAGCGCAGCACTTCCAGTATTGTGTGCTGCCCTTTGGTCTGGCGTCTGCACCCAGGGTCTTTACAAAATGCCTGGCAGTAGTTGCAGCGTCGCTACGCAGACTGGGAGTGCATGTGTTCCCTTATCTCGACGATTGGCTGGTGAAGAACACCTCAGAGGCAGGAGCTCTACAGTCCATGCAGATGACTACTCAACTGCTGGAGCTACTCGGGTTTGTTATAAATTACCCCAAGTCCCATCTTTTCCCTGTTCAGAAACTGGAATTCATAGGCGCTCTGCTGGACTCTCAGATGGCTCGTGCCTATCTTCCAGAAGCAAGAGCAGACAATCTTCTGTCTCTAGTTTCCATGGCCAGGGCGTCTCAGCAGATCACAGCTCGGCAGATGTCGAGACTTCTAGACCATATGGCCTCCACAGTCCATGTGACACCCATGGCCCATTCTTCACATGAGATCAGCTCAATGGACCCTAGCTTCTCAGTGGTATCAAGCTGCAGGGGATCTAGAGGATGCAATCCAGCTGTCCACGTTTTCACAATTCCCTTCACTGGTGGACAATTCGATCCAATTTGACCTTGGGACGTCCTTTTCAAATTCCTCAGCCACAAAAAGTGCTGACACGGATGCATCCCTCCTGGGGTGGGGAACTCATGTCGATGGGCTTCACACTCAAGGAGTTTGGTCCCACCAGGAAAAAGGTCTTCAGATCAACCTCCTGGAGTTGCGAGCGGTCTGGAATGCTCTAAAGGCTTTCAGAGATCATGTGGAATCGCACGATGATGTCTCACGCTCTAGTCTCCTGGCGCGGACCCAGGGCTCTGTGAGCTCTGTCCAATTCAATCCTCTCTGCTGCCGCCTCGGTCCCCATCAGGGTTGCACATATGGTTTGTACTATTTGTGGGACGTCTTCCGTCTCTCCACCCTCTGGGACTCCGCGAAATCGGAGGTTGTTCCTCCTGCCCCGATTTTCTAAGTCGTCCAATTTATAGGCCAAATCTTTCATTTTTTGATCCAGTTCCTGTATTTGTGCTTCGTGAGCAGTTAGAGTGTCCGCATGCTCATCCAGCCAAAGTTCTGCTTCTTCCACTCGTCCCCCCAGCTCGCAGAGATCCGTGCTAAGCACCTCCATTTTGTCTAATATTTCTTCTTTCGATTTTTGGATGTCCTCTTGGATTCCCGACAGAATCTGTCTGAGTTCACCCGAGACACCCTTTTTTGCGGGGGGCCTCCGCGATTCCGCCAGCGATAAGGCCGAGTCGGAGTTGGAGGGCGAGGCCTGCGCCATTGCCTCGTGGCACTTCGGGGTCTTATTCGGCCCGCCGCCCCCCGACTTCTCTGCGTCTTTATTTCGCGCTGAGTGCACTTTGCTCATACCGTCTGACGTTGCCAACCAGGAATATTTTGGAGCAGCGAAAACAACTGATGGTAGCGATGATAGCTTTTTATAGCAGCGAGGAGCGGGAGCTAAGAAGTTAGGCTGCCATTGCCAGCGGTAACGTCACTTCCTCCCCCCGAGCATAGTAGTTTCTGTACTATGATTAAGACGAAAGCTGGTTTGATGAGAACGTAAGATATGATTTTTCAGAGATCAGAAGTTTGCTGGTAAACTATAGACAAGGTAAGTTTGGCCAAGAATGGAAGATTTGCTATCGGACAATAGTTTGCTGGATCATCAAAAGAATGGGCGGGATCTTTAATCTTAGGATGTACATATGCCGATTTTCAGTTGGAAGGAACCACCCCCGTGGACAAACTGAGAGTGACCATAGAATGGATGTATGGAAGAAATGTGGGTAGGAACCACTTGACGAGATGAGAAGGGAGAGAATAGTTGGGCGCTGTAGTGGATTTCATCAACTAAATGAGTCAACTAAGCTCAGGAAATGAAGGAAGAGTAAAGGTTGCCATTACTCCCCTAGAGACTGAAGAAACTAGAGCATCACCAGCTTGTAGCGTAGTAAGGGGCAACGAAGATAAAAGTGGTGCCATATGAAGCTTCAGAATCTTATTTTCAAAAATATCGGCTAGGGACCGGGCATCAGGAACTGTCCAAAGAAGTTTTTGAGGTGTACAAAATGTGGAAGCAACCAGAGGATTAGATAAAGCTTAGAGTATGTAGGACCTCTGGAAATTTGAGTACAATAGTAGTCCTTTTTCCAAGAGAGCGGAGCTGTTGTTTCATTTGCTGCAGTTCTGCCATGTACCATGGAACAGTATGTTTGCAATTAAGTGAGGGATCGTAAGAGGTAAGCGGAGCAAGAGTGTCAAAGTCCCTCTTAATCTCAGAGTTCCAAGAACATGCCTGATAAGTCGGGTAGATCGACAAAAGAAGAGAAGGTGAATGCACATCCACCTAATAAATAATCATAAGAAAGTTTACTAATTTCTCTATGGAAAATAGTTTTCCTGGGAGGACCGACTAAGCTCTCTAGAAGAGCATTGAAAGAAGACGAGAGAGTGATCTGTCCAGGATAGGGAGAGGAGGGAGACCTCACTTACCAAGGGAGTAGAAAGTACTGAGGAAAGGACCAGGTTCAAGATGTGGTCATCACGATGAGTTGGTTGACTCACATCTTGGGCCAGGTTCAGATCAGAGAAGAGCCATAGAAGATGTAAAGCAAACGACAAAGTAGAGTCATCACAATGAATATTAAAGCCACCCGACCATTAACTGAGAGTGCGAGTTACAGTAGTCAGTAAGTAGAGAACTGCAGAAGCTGAAAAGAAGTTGTTGAAGGAGGGTGGTAGAGCAGGAGGAAGTTGAAAGGCTTCTCGGGGCCTGAGAGAGTGGAGAAAAAGCAGAGAAGCTAAACTTGGGCGAATAATAACTTCAAGGCCCCCCCCCCCCACCTTACGACGGCCAGGCCTGTTGATAGGATGGTAAAGATAGCCAGCAGGGATTGCATGATTAACATATGATGCATCAGCTTCTGAAAGCCAGGTTTTCTGTAAGACAGAGCAGGTCCAGGGAACAGGAAATAACGAGATCATGTATTAAAAATTATTCCTCAGGGAATGTGTGTTAAGAAGGCCGATCCGATTCATCCATGAAGAGGTGCCAGGGGATGAGACAAACGAGCTACTGAGGAAAGTGGGTATAGACACTGATACAAGCAGTGAGTGGAGGGAGGTTGAAAAAAAGCATGATCTGTGGCCCCAACGGCAGGAATAGTGTGCGAGAAGCACATGGTGAAATAAAGAAATAGGAAGAATGCAGGGACACAAGAGTGCCAGTGAGTCTGGGAGGCAACAAGCACCAGTGAGGCTTTGCTGACGTCACTATCCGGTGCAGTGCAGGAACAGCAGCTTGGAAACCGCCACTAACGCGGCTTGTTTTTTTTTTGTCTGGGGAGGTGAAAAACACAGAACAGCAGTGTCAGGTTCTCAGGTTCAGAGCCCGCGGGGCTGGGCTCTGGAGCAAATGTGAGCCCTTGGGCTGCTGACGAGGAGCGACAGCAGCAGGCAAAACCCACTAACCAACACTGGGTAAGCACACCGGCAGGGACTGCAGGCACTGCCCAGCGAACCGGAACACATGGACTGGAATCCCCCGGACTGGAGGACACAGGACTGGAACACTGGACTGCAATCCCCCGGACTGGAACACACCCCGAACCGGAACACACTGGACTGGAGCACACCAGACTGGAACACACACCTGACCGGAGCACACTGGACTGGTCCACACAGCTTCACCTGCACTTAGCTACTAAGCCCCCCAGGAGTTGAGCTCATGGGTTCGAGTAGCTGGCAGGACTTACTGGACGACACAGGGACCAGGACTACAACAAGCTGTAACTGGAGTGCACCTAACTCCTAAAGTGACCAAAAGTGTTCCTAAGCCAGCACCAACAGAAAAGCTCCTAAGCCCTCCACTAACAGCAGTGCCCCTAACAGAAACTAACAGGGGTGCCCCTACGCCCTACACTAACAGAAGTGCAGGGAAGCCACAAGGGAAAAGGAAGGGAAGACAAAAGCCAGACCTAACACTGGTGCTTCCTAAGCACCAAGCTGCAGCAGCTAAACACAGGTCACGAGGAAAAGCGGGGTGTAATGGTGAGCACAAGGAAACAAGCAGGAAAGCCAAATACCCAAATAACAAAAGGTGCTTCCTAAAACACTATAACAAGGGTGCTCCCCAGCACCAAACTCCAGCACTGCACTAACAGCAGTGCTACACTCCGTAGCAAAAGGGAAAGCAGAGGAGTCAAGGGAAAAACAGGGAAGTCAAACACACAAGTCACAAGTGCACACTGACTGCCCTACACTAACCTGGACCTAAAGCAAGTAGCCAGAAGCAAACGTTGCGAAGGCCCTGAAGGAAAGAACCCACTTCCTTATCAAGGCCCTCCCAGATGATGTCACTCTCCCTAGAGCCAGGCAGAACACATTCAAACCCAAGAGGGCCCAACCACATCAATGCAGCACCGAGAAGCTCTTGAAGCCAGTACACCTAGGGAGAGGTAGAGCAACTCAGACCACAGCTGCAGTGAAATGAGACAATTAACCCCATGCTGCTGAAAGCTGCCAGCACAGAGAGACGGAGCCAGCTCAGAAAGGACAGAAAAACAGAACAGAAACCAGCTAAAAAGCTGACCCCAGGAAAGAGGTAAGTTTGAGAGGGGTTCAGACCCCAATCATAACAAGCAGGCAGACATAAGCATTGAGTAGACAGCAGACAAAAGCATCCAGGAAAACATCGGGGCACCCTAGGGGGCGCTGCAGTGGACTTCACATAAAAGGTCCCAGGCACACATCTCACCCTTACCTCCTTATATTGTATGGTGAGCCCTCCAAACCCACCAAAAACCTTCTGTACACACTACATAGATTTATGGCTGCAGGCATCACCTATATATGGGTACAGTAGGTTTTTGTGGGTATTGAGAGGTCTCACACTTTCCAGCACAAGTGTAACAGAGTGGGATATGGGCCTGGTTCCCCTTCTCTACAGTGCACTGCACTGACCACTGGGCTACTCCAGGGTCCTGCTTGTGAGGCAGTCCTGGAAATAGGAGATAGTTTAGATTTTAAATAATTTCTTGATAATTTAGATTCTGTCTTATAAGGAATTCTGATCTCTGCTTATTTTAAAATATGTTTTATTCTGTTTAATTTTTAATACTTTCTTTTAATAAGTTCTATTTCTCCCTGTAAAATACATCTTTGTCTGACTTTTCAAGTGAGATTTTCTACAGTTTAAGAGGTCATCATCTGGTTTCAATTATCCACATTCCTAGCTAGTTCTGTGTATGAAGCTAAAGGTGAAAGAGGTCAGGAAAAGTCAACTCTTTTCCTTGATTGATTATAGCTAAGTGTAGGACTGGCCCCTTAATGAATGCCCCGAGGAGTTTAAGTTATGAGTTAACTGGGAATCTGATTATGTGAATAATAAAACAGAGGATTGAGTTATTGGTAAAATAATAAGAATCTGAGAATTTAATAATAATAAAATGCAGGAGATAGGTGCCGCATTGTCTAGTTTGAGAGGCCCCAGGTCGTAGGTCAGTTTAGGAAATATTTGAAACCTATGTAACTGATATTGTAAGTAATGTGTAGAGATAATTAGTTCAAGACAGGGTAATCAATCTATTCCTTACCAACTGGTGAGAAAGGGGGCTAGAGGGGTTTAGAACAATATATAAATGAGAACAGAAGCAGCTTACGAGAGAGAAAGAGAGAGACAGGACACCGAGAGCCAAGAGAAGGAGAGGGCTAGCGCTGATGTTCTACTTTGTTTGCTGGCAAATAAAGAAGATTTCTCTCTCATTCTGGTGTGTGGTATTTGACTCTTGAAGTACCATAGATTCTGCTAACAATAGTGGTAATTCCTGCATCAATTTCTGGTGTCAGAAGTGGGATACGAACCTTGCATCAATTTCTGGCGCCCAACTGACTGAGGAACACTGACCGGGTATGTATTTTGTATTCTGTATTGTAATTCTAGGAAACTGTAAACCAGCCCCTCAAAAGTTGAGGGAAGGGGAGTCTGATCAACTCTCAGCGAAGGCCTTAGTACCTTCTAGTCTAGTGGGGACTAGCAGGGAAACCGTCAGAGCTTATCTGTATCTGAAAAATCTGAAATTGTTGGGTGGGAATTTTTGTACAGTGTGTGTGATGCATGAATGTTAAATGAGTGTGGGACTTCTTATAGCTGCGGTTCCAGTTAACGCGAGTTCAACTGGCCAGCGACGGAAGGAAGCGATTGTTGTTTGTCTACCTTGTGTCTCGGGACGTGTGGACCCCTTACCACACTTCCAAAAAATTTTTCCCTTCCTTTCTGTGTGTTGTAACTGTAAGCATTATGGGGGGGGACATCGTCTAGTCAAACTGGTACTCCCCTAGATTGTATGCTTAAGAATTTTAAGAAAGGATTTTTAGTTAATGATTATGGACAGACTTTAAGCTTAAGTACTCTAAGAACCTTGTGTGAAGTTGAGTGGCCATCTATGGGAGTGGGGTGGCCCCCTGGTGGCAGTTTAGATATTGAAGTAATCCGGAAGGTCTACAGCATAGTTGTAGGAGAACCAGGATATCTTGAACAGCTCCCCTATATAGATTCCTGGGACAGCCTTGTCACTGACCCTCCCTCTTGGTTAAAAACCTATATGGGATCCCCGGTAAAGTTCATGCTGGGCCGCGTTCAAAGAAAGATTATTAGAAAATCTAAACTGGAGGAGGGAAAGAGTCCCAGGAAGCCCACCATCCAATCAGTGGCTTCCGCCCCTACCCTGTCCGAGAAACCCATACTCTTTGATGACCCCTCAGATCTTGAGCCACCACCTTATGGCTCATTGTTGGGGTTCCGCTCCACCCCCAGAGATCCATGGCGTCTAGCCCAAGCCTCTCCGGCACAGGCTTCTCCGGATAGTTCCTCCCCTTCTGTGCAAACCTCACCACATCCTTCCCTGTTAACCTCCCATGACCTGCTTTGGGCCCCACTCCCTGACTCCTCAACTCCCGACAGCCCAGCCTCTCCCTCTAGTACCCCCTTCCCACTCATCAGGGGCCCAGCATCCCTTTCAATGGACTGAATCACCTGTGATCACCTCTCAGCATATGAGTACCCCTCCCCATCCCTCAGGGGTTCAACACATCTCCCCTGAATGGGTTAGACCCGCTGCAATCACCTTTGAGCATGATAAGGGGTTAGCTCCTCGCTCTACCTCAGGTGCATTCCCACCTCCTCGAGAGCTCTGCCCCTCCGTCAGGTAACCACCACTCGACCGGATCCTAATAATCAGGGTCAGGTTGCACAGGCCTACCAGTATGTACCCTTCACAACCACCGATCTCCTGAATTGGAAGACGCATTACCCCTCTTATACTGAAAAGCCTCAGGCAGTGGTGGACCTAGTGGCTAGCATTATGGCCTTGGACTGATTGTCAACAGCTCCTCCTGACCCTCTTCACAACTGAGGAGAGGCGGAAGATTTTACAAAATGCTGAGGCCATCACGCGAGCACGTGTCCCCGAGGGGACACAGGACCCAGAGGAATGGGTTAGAGCTCGGTTCCCTCGCGCAGCTCCAGCTTGGGATTCAAATAACGGGCAGCACTATGAACTGTTGTCTGGCTATTGCCGGGACTTGCTGGAAGGTATGAAGAAAGGCATAAAGAGGCCCATTAATCTGGCAAGGTCTCTGAAATTCTCCAAGGGGCAACTGAATCCCCTGGGGCCTTTTTAGAGCGACTAATTGAAGCCTACAGAACATACACCCCATTTGACCCTGAGGCACTAGAAAACCAGAGAATGGTGAATAGTGCATTGGTGGCCCAGAGTATGCCAGATATCCGGAAGAAGCTGCAGCGTCAGGAGGGATTCGCAGGGATGAATACCACCCAGCTAATTGAGATTGCAACAAAGGTTTTCGTTAATAGGGATCAGGAGATGCGCCGAGAGGCTGACCGGAAGATGCAGAAGAAGGCCGACCTCTTCGCGGCAGCCATTACTAATTCCACCCTTAACCGAGGTCGACCTCCAGCCAATGGGAAGCCGAAGTGGGACCCCGGACCGCGCCTCGAGATTCCTTCAATCAATCCCGGCCACGAGGGGAGAATCCCAGACCACGATTGGAGAGGGACCAGTGCGCCTACTGCAAGGAAAGAGGGCACTGGAAAGATGAATGCCCCCAGAAGCGCCAGGGACTGAGAAGGGGACCAGGAGATCGAGGAAGCCGAGGCCGAGAGGGAAGGTATGAGCCTTCTGAATCTGACATCATTGGGATAGCCGAGATGGCAGAATGGGATGAATAGGACAGACCGGGTTCCTACAAACTGGGCTCCCAGGAACCCATGGTCAAGCTAACCATAGGGAGCCGCTCAATTCCATTCATGATTGATACAGGAGCTGAACACTCTGTTGTGACGGAGCGATTAGCACCTGTGTCTGGAAAAACTGTTCGAGTGGTGGGAGCCACGGGGGTGCAGGACCGGAGGCCCTTCCTGACGACCCGTAGATGCCAATTAGGCTCACACACAGTCACTCATGAATTCCTGTATATGCCAGACTGTCCAATCCCTTTGTTAGGCCGGGACCTGCTGTCCAAGCTTAGGGCCCAAATTTCCTTTGACTCTGATGGCCAGACTTCGGTCTCCTTTCGGCCCCCGACATCCAGCCCTAAGGGCATACTGAGTTTCTGCTGCCCCCTTGAAGAAGAATGGCGGCTGCATCAGTCGCATGACCAAGTTGACCTACCCCTGGCCGACAGCTTCCAGGTCAATGGGGTATGGGCAGAAGATAATTCCCCAGGGTTTGCCCGAAATATTCCCCCTGTCCATGTAGACTTACTTCCAAGTGCCCGGCCAATCCGTCTTCGCCAATACCCAATTCCCTGAAAGGTTCTGGAAGGGATTCAAGCACATCTGAATCGTCTGTTATCCCATGGAATTATTCGACCTTGCCAGTCTCCATGGAATACGCCACTGTTGCCAGTCCAGAAGCCAGGGACTGAGGACTACCGGCCAGTCCAAGACTTATGAGTGGTCAACAAATCCACTATTTCATTACACCCTGTAGTGCCTAATCCATATGTCCTGCTTGGATTGATACCTTCTGGAGCTACCCATTTCACGACACTGGACCTAAAAGATGCCTTCTTTTGTATTCGGGTGGCCCCGGCCAGTCAACTGCTTTTCGCCTTTCAATGGGAAAACCCAGTAACAGGACGGAAGCTTCAGTATACATGGACCCGCCTGCCACAGGGGTTCAAGAACTCCCCCACCATTTTTGGGACTGCCCTAGGACAAGACCTTAAGACTTTTAAATCTGAGCCTTCTAGGCGAGTTTTACTCCAGTATGTAGATGACCTCCTGATTGCAGCAGTGACCCAGGAAGAGTGTGTCGAGGCTACCAGAGAATTGCTGGAGTTACTCTTCGATGCGGGCTATAAGGTCTCACGCTCGAAGGCCCAACTCTGTCAGTCAGAAGTGAAGTATCTGGGCTTCTGCATTTCCCAGGGAAGTCGGAGACTGGATGTCAGTAGGAAGCAAGCGGTTGCTGCAATTCCCCAACCCAAGTCCAGAAGGGAAGTTAGGGAATTTCTGGGAGCAGCCGGATTCTGCAGAATTTGGATTCCGAATTTTGCACTGATGGCGAAACCCCTTTACCAGGCCACAAAGGGGGGTGAAAAGGAACCATTTGAATGGGGACCTACTGCTCAACAATCCTTCATCGCTATAAAGAAAGCCCTACTCCAAGCCCCTGCGTTAGGCCTTCCTGATGTGGAGAAACCTTTCTCACTGTATGTCCACGAGCGACAGGGGGTTGCTCTGGGTGTGCTGACCCAGATGATGGGATCCTGGCAGAGGCCTGTTGCATACCTATCTAAACAGCTGGATGGAGTGGCTAAAGGATGGCCAGCCTGCCTGAGGGCCATTGCAGCAACAGCCTTAGTGGTCCAGGAAGCTGACAAGTTGACCTTGGGGCAAGAACTGGTTGTCAAAGTCCCCCACGCAGTTCTCACCCTCATGGAGTACAAGGGCAACCACTGGTTTACAAATAGCCGCATGGTTAAGTACCAAGCCAGCTTATGTGAGAATCCACGGATACACCTGGAAACAGTGGCTACATTCAACCCCACCACTCTTTTGCCGGCATCTGAGGGACCACCAGATCATGCCGTTGTATCGCTCCATGGTGCAACCGCACCTTGAGTATTGTGTTCAATTCTGGTCGCCGCATCTCAAGAAAGATATAGTAGAATTGGAAAAGGTGCAGCGAAGGGCGACTAAAATGATAGCGGGGATGGGACGACTTCCCTATGAAGAAAGACTAAGGAGGCTAGGGCTATACAGCTTGGTGAAGAGACGACTAAGGGGAGACATGATAGAGGTATATAAAATAATGAGTGGAGTGGAACAGGTGGATGTGAAGCGTCTGTTCACGCTTTCCAAAAATACTAGGACTAGGGGGCATGCGATGAAACTACAGTGTAGTAAATTTAAAACAAGTCGGAGAAAATTTTTCTTCACCCAACGTGTAATTAAACTCTGGAATTCATTGCCGGAGAAAGTGGTGAAGGCGGTTAGCTTAGCAGAGTTTAAAAAGGGGTTGGACGGTTTCCTAAAGGACAAGTCCATAAACCGCTACTAAACGGACTTGGAAAACTCCAAAATTCCAGGAATAACATGTATAGAATGTTTGTACGTTTGGGAAGCTTGCCAGGTGCCCTTGGCCTGGATTGGCCGCTGTCGTGGACAGGATGCTGGGCTCGATGGACCCTTGGTCTTTTCCCAGTATGGCATTACTTATCTACTTATGTACTTATGACTGTATCCAAACCATGGATGAAGTGTACTCCAGTCGACCAGATCTCAAAGATGTTCCTTGGAGGGACCCAGATGTAATTTATTTCACAGATGGAAGCAGTTACGTGGAGAACTCCAAGCGATTGGCAAGCTATGCTGTGGTGATAGAGGACAAGGTGATAGAAGCAAGGGCCCTGCCCCAAGGAACTTCAGCCCAGAAAGCAGAACTTGTGGCCCTCATACGAGCTCTGGAGCTAGCAGCAGGACTGGTGACCAACATTTATACTGATTCCAAGTATGCCTTCACAACTCTACACGCTCACGGAGCTTTGTATAAGGAAAAGGGACTCATAAATGCCGCAGGCCAACCTGTTAAGTATGGACCCGAAATACTTCAGTTGCTAGAGGCCGTTTGGGCCCCTAAAAAGGTAGCTGTCATTCACTGCCGGGGACACCAAAGGACAGATACTCCAGTGGCCCGAGGGAACCGCAATGCTGATCGGGTGGCCAAGGAAGCTGCTCGAGGACCCCCAGCAGGTATTGTGACCCCCCTGTTCCAAATTCGACTGCAAGAATGGACGCCTATGTACACCCAAACGGAAGAGAAATGGGCTCAAGAAGAAGGGGCAGTAAGGAGACCTGATGGTTGGTTACATCTCCCTGATACCAGAGTTCTGGTGCCACGCCACCTAGCTTGGCCTGTAGTGTCTCAAGCTCATGACCTGTCACACTTAGGGAAAACAGCACTAGCTCGCCTACTCAGTCGAGTAGTGGTCCTGGAAGGATTGGATAGTCTGGTTGCCACTGCCTCTGCCCGATGTACTCTCTGTGCCCAGAATAATGCTCGTCAGGGACCCCGTATTCCACCAGGAGTTCAGTCCAGAGGACTAACACCCTTTGAGTCCCTAGTCATAGACTTCACAGAAATGCCCAGGAGCGGTAGGCTCCGATACCTCTTGGTCATGGTCTGCACTTTCTCTGGTTGGGTGGAAGCATACCCTACAGTCACTGAGAAAGCCACAGAAGTAGCTCGAGCCCTCCTTAGGGATGTCATCACCAGGTATGGACTGCCCCTTGCCATAGGCTCAGATAATGGTCCCGCCTTTGTTGAAGCCACACTTCAGGCCCTGTCCCGCGCATTGCGCATTACCTAGAAATTGCATTGTGTCTACCGTCCCCAGAGTTCAGGGCAGGTTGAGCGGGCAAACAGAACCTTGAAAAATAGCCTAGCAAAGATTTGTCAGGAAACCAACTGAAATGGCCACAGGCACTGCCACTAGCCCTCTTCCGCCTCCGATGCACCCCAACTAAAGGAACGGCCCTCTCTCCCTTTGAAATTGTGTATGGGAAGCCCCCAGCCATTTTGCAGGGAATTAAGGGAGACATAAGGACTTTAGGGTCTGCCCAGGTGCAGGAGCAGGTAGCCCTCTTGGCCCGGATAATTTCTGAGCTTCAGTCTTAAGTTCAAACGTTTTTTTATTGACATTGTATCAACACCAACATTGTCATACAAGCTCTGCTTCAATCTAAATATACAACAATTGCTAACTAGCATACAGCATTTGTAAATTTTTTGCCAACATTATTACCCCATCACATATACCAATCCTCCCCCCGCCCTCTCCCATTCCCTCCCTTCCCCCCCCCCCTTTTACCCCAGACCTGGATAACCATTCAGTATCAGCCCGTGGAGTTCACCCTGTATTTAAAAGTAAACTCCGGCCTCTATGGCTTAGACTTTGCAAATAAGGGCCCCAGATAGCCAAAAATGTGACTCTCTTTTTCTGTGAGAACCTAGATTCTCCCGCCTCCCACGATACCAGCTGATGTAACTGATTTCTCCAGTGCCAGTATGCCGGAGGATCTTTGACCGTCCAGTACTGTAAAATACATTTCCTGGCCAATAGGCTCATCTTACGGAGCATTAATGTTTCAAAGCGATTCCGCCCTCTAAAGGACCCCGGAATGTCTAAAATAAGTTGCTCAACTGTCCCCAAAATCCGCAGCCCTAACCGCTCCTCCCAAAATCCTCGAACTCGAGCCCAGAACCTTTTTAAAATTGGGCAGCTCCAAAACATGTGCAGCATTGTGCCAGGATGTCTTCCACATTTAAGACAGTCTGGGCTACGATTTCCTCCCATATGTGCTAATTGAGCTGTAGTTACGTATCCCCTATGAATGCAACGATAGGCACATTCTCTCAACGAGCATCTGATACTAACAGGGGTATTCGTGCTATTGATTTAGTGATGTCCCATGAGGTCACTGCAACTCCCAATTCCTTTTCCCAAGCACTCCTCAGCTGTCTATAGTCCCTGGGGGGCAGCCATCCTGATATTGTTTTATAAAGTGAGGATATTGTGATTTCTCCCTCACCAAAAGAGTGAAAAAATTCCCGTATCCTTTCCCCCAACCGAGTTCTCAAAGGATCTGCCGGTAAAGAAGTGATGTAATGTCGCACTTGACGTATAGCAAATCTATTCCCCCAGGAGTCGCCTACCTTTCCCAGTAACTCCTCGTCGGTAAGAGGCTGCCCATCTTCACCCACCAGGTGTTCCAATTTAGAAATTCCCCGTCTAGCCCATTCAACAAAATATCGGCTTGACAATCCTGGCAAAAATGCACTGTTCCCACGTATGGTTATCAAATCTGTTGTTGTTGGGTCCCCCCCTAGTTGACGAATAAGCACTCCCCACACCTCTCGGAGTGAGCGCAACAGCACACTTTTACTGAATCCCTCCGGTAGGTCTCGCGTTTTGTGGTGTAAAAGCGAAAAAAGGTGATGAGGTTCCCAAAGCGCTGCCTCCAGCGCCGTAGGAGTATATTGCTGCGTGTCTAAACACCAATCTCCCAGATATCGCAAATGACATGCTGTATTGTATAGTTCTAAATTTGGCATGCCCATTCCTCCTCGGCTCCAGCTCCCCACTAACCGTGAGAAGCGAACCCGTAGCTTCTTGCCTCTCCAGCAGAACTTTGATGCTAGCTTGTAAAAACTCTTTAGGTCTTTCCGTCGGAGCCAAACTGGGATGGTCTGCATCACATAAAGCCATTTGGGGAACAACACCATTTTAATCAGGTTTACTCTCCCTAACACTGACAACGGCAAATCCATCCATCCTTGTAGCACCTGCTGGGTCTCCTCTAACAGCCAAGTAATATTCAGATCATACAACCGCGAGAGATCCATAGGCATCAAGATTCCGAGATACCTAAAAGAGGTTTGTGCTTTTCTCAGAGGGAACTCGCCTCTCCACCGCCTCCACACGTCCTCTGAGGAGGCCAAGGCCTCCGATTTCTCTAAATTCAAACTGAGGCCCGCATAGTCTCCGTATTCGGAGAAGATCTCTAATAGAGCATTCAGGGATTCTTGTGGGTCTGTTAAGTGGACCAAGATGTCATCTGCGAAAGCCGCTACCTTAAAGACCTCGCTTCCTATCTTTACCCCTGCCACCGCTTTCTGTTCCTCAATTTCTCTCAACAAGGGATCCAGTGATAGCACAAATAATAACGGTGACAGAGGACAACCTTGGCGTGTTCCCCGGCCTATTTCAAAATCTTGTGTCTCAATCCCATTTACCGATATTCTAGCCTTTGGCGCTGAGTACAATGCTTTGATCCCTGATAGAAATCTATCCGTGAAGCCATATTTCTGAAGAACAGCATATAGGAAATCCCATTTTACTTTATCAAAAGCTTTTTCAGCGTCAAAGCTTATTAACAAAGAATTTTCCTTCCCTCGACATCTGGCTTCTAATGAGGTCAGCACCTTGCAAACATTCTTAGTGATTTTCCGTCCCCTTACAAACCCCACCTGGGAGTCGTGTATAAGGTTCGGCAAAATTCTCGCTAATCTGTTCGCTAAGATCTTAGCCATCAATTTCACTTCATAATTTAACAGCGAAATGGGCCTATATGATTCAACTAGTTCCGGGTCCTTCCCTTTCTTGGGGAGTACTATAATACAGGCTATATTTAAATCCGGAGGCATCCTTTCCTGCTCTATTAATATGTTAAACATTGCAGCTAAGGGCTCAGTGATTTCTTCTCCCATGATCTTGTAAAATTCCGCTCGGTAGCCGTCTACTCCCGGCGCCTTAAGCAGCGCACTTTGATTAATCGCCAGAAACACCTCGTCTGGTGTAATAGGAGTATTAAGTTGCTGTGCCTCTTGAGGGGATAGCGTTGGTAATCCCACCTGATCTAAGTAGGAGTCTCCCGTCAGACCATCATCTGGCGGGGCCTCATATAATTTTTTGTAATATTGATAGAAACTCTCACTAATTTCCTTGTCCGTGTGGACTCGCTCTCCTTGCCTCTTCTTCATAGTCAAAATCCTGGTTTTACCCTGTTTGGTTGCAATCAGGCGCGCCATCAAACGACCGCACTTATTCCCATGCTTATATAATTGATATTTATAATAAATTTGCGATTTAACTGCTTTATAATGAAGTATTTCATTTAATTTAGTCTGCAAGAGCATCAAATGTTGTCTATTCTCAATGGAGGCCTGTTGCCCATATCTTCTCCGAGCTTGGCATACTAATTGACTCACCCTCAATATCTCTCTATTCCTAGTTTTACGTTTGTGAGCCATATAGCTAATGATTTCTCCTCGAAATACTGCCTTAGCCGCCTCCCAGTACAGAACCGGGTCTTCAACGTGCATTGCATTGTGTACTTTATAATCCCGCCAACTCTGATGTATGGAGGCCCTGAAACCCTGATCCCGATATAGCTCTGTGGGAAATACCCATCTCTGTGCCCCTCCCCTCTCTTCCCGAGGCGCCCAGCTCATTTCCACCCAGGCATGATCCGATATCACATCTGCTCCTATTGCAGATGCCGTCACTGAATTAAACATCTGTTCTGAAATCAACAAATAATCAATTCTAGCCTGTGTGCCGTGCGCCCTCGAGAGGTGTGTGTAATCTCTCCCCTGCGGATTGAAAGTCCCCAGACATCCACTAGCCTCACCTGTCGACAAAGATTAGGCAGCCCCCGAGACTCCTGTCTAAACTCATTCCTCCTAGCCCCAGTACTGTCAATCAAGGGGTCCATCACCATATTAAAGTCTCCCCCTATTATTATGGGCAAAGATTTGCTCAGTAACAGTCGCGAAGTGATCATCTTATAGAACTTCCGATCATATTGGTTCGGAGCATATACATTGCCAAACAACATAATTTGGCGCTGCACATGAGCCTCACACAGCAGAAATCTGCCCCCTGGATCTGTGAAGTTCACTTCCACCTTATCCACTATTCCTTTTCGAAACAGGATGGCAACCCCCCCTTTCTTTCCTTGTGCCGCTGCCGATACACAATCCCCCACCCACCAAGTTCGCAATTTAGCATGTTCCCCAGCCGATAGATGGGTTTCCTGAAGGAAGGCTATATCGACTTTATGTCTTTGTAAATGTTGCAAAATATTTGAGCGTTTAATTGGGGACGAGATCCCTCCCACGTTCCATGTAACTATTTTAGTGGACCCAGGTCACATAAAAAATCTGATCACAAGATGTATACCATTTATACACGGAAGAGGGATGTCCCAGCCTCCACCCCTCCTCATACACTATCCTTAGCCCTTTTTGTTCATTCTCAAACCCCAGTCGCCGTCTCTTCCAGGTCTCAATCCCCCCCATCCCCCAAATCCCCCCTCTTCCCCTTTATGAACCCCAACTATCCCCTTAAACCCCAACTTCCCTTCTTCTAAACCCATGCCTCTAAAGAGACCATCACGTATAACACCTCCTACCCCCCTCCCTCTCGTAAACCAGCTAACACAAAGTGCTTCCCCTCGACTTCCTCTCCTCAGTATGACTCTAATTTATGATTATGTAACTTTTCCAGTTAGTCCAAAACCAGCATTTAACAAACTACACAAAACCTTATTCCAGAGTTCCCAGGTTGTCTCTCTGATCTGTAAGGAGAATCCTCCGCAGCCCTCTGCAAGAATGTCCCCGGGATGGCCTTCTGTAGTATCCCTCTGATATTAATCCAAGCCACTTTGACAAAAATCGCCTCAATTCTTCGGTGTAGTGATTATGCCTCGATTCTCTGTAGTATTCTATTCAATAATCCCAGACTTCTGCCCAGTCCATTCTGCAGCATGTGCCCAAGGAATTCTAGTTGCCTAGTGAGATCTCCAAGGCTTCCTCCTGTGGCCACAATCCCGTCAAACCATCAACTCCGCCCATCAATTGGGTCTGAACATCTTCCAAATCTAATTAACTTTTTGTAATCCAACATGTTTTATCCATGTGCCCCTCGATCTCATCTTCCATTAGATATCCGCTGAGCTTCCATTTAACCTCTCCGTCAGCGGTGTTCCACAGAGTTCAAAAAAGCTTGTGCTTGTTCGGTCGTTGTATAAACCTGTGTAACCGCTTGATAGGTGACTCTTAGTTTAGCTGGATATTGCAGTGCAAATCGAATTTTCTTTTCAAAAAGTTTTGTGCAGATAGGCGAGAACTTCCTTCTCTGCATCGCCACCGCAGCAGAGTAATCCTGGAAGCATAAGATCTTTTTGTTCCCATATTGCAGCTCCTGATCTTTCCTCAAAGCTTGCAGTATTGCCTCTTTGTGCGCAAAGTTTAAGATGCGGCAGATCACCACTCTCGGGCGTGTGGTTTCCACAGGCTTGGGCCCCACTCGATGTGCTCTCTCTACCTGGAGAATTCCCAGGTCTTCTGGGAGTTGTAGTTGTTCTGGCAGCCATTTTTCCAAAAATACCCGCAGGTTTACAGTCTCCAAAGCCTCAGGCAGACCCACCAATCTTAAGTTATTCCTCCTTGATCTATTCTCGAGGTCTTCAAGCTTTCCTTCATAGCTTTCCACCATGGTTTTAAGCTTAATATTTCCTCCTCCATTTGTGCACTTTGTCTTCGAGAGCTCCATGACGTTGCTGATACTCCGCTAGTTCTTTAGTAAGCTGTCCCAAGTTTTCCTGGACCAACGTTATTTTACTGTCGATGGGCCCCAACGTCGATCCAGCAGAGGCTCCATGGCGGCCGTCACCTCCGCCGCCACCTCCGCTACCACACGGAGCTCAAGGCCGTGGCAGCCGGGCTCGCCGGCGCCGCCATTTTTTCCTTCCCGGCCCGCGTCTTTTCTTTGTCTCGGCGGACACTTTTCGCCGCCATGGATTTTCCGTAAGTAGCGCCGATTTAATTACCTTCCCTTCTTCTTGCGGGTAAGGTGTCTATCGGTTCTTTACTGGGCGTTTCCCTGGATTTTGAGGGTTGAGTGGGTAAGCTGGCCGGAGCGGAGGTTTCAACAACCGCTCCTGGTCATGGCGTCACGTGATCTCCTGAGCTTCAGTCTTATGTGAGAGAAATAAACCTTGTCCCCTTTCAGGCTCAGGTACAACCCTTCCTGCCAGGGGATAGAGTTTGGGTGAAAGACTGGAGGCTCCAGCCCTTGGGGCCCCGGTGGAAAGGACCTTTTACTGTTTTGCTTTCTACCCCTACAGCTGTGAAGGTCGCAGGGATAACTCCATGGGTCCATTGGTCTCGAATCAAGTCTGCTGACCAGACTGAGCCCAGCACGGATCAGACGGAGCCTAAACAGTGGAGAGCAGAAAGTGATCCAGCGGAGCCACTGAAGCTGCGCTTGACCCGAACCAGAGAATCTACTAGCTGAAGAGAAGGGGTTAACTGCATACCGTAGAGCTGCTGGAATCGGCTTCATACTGAGACTCCTTCTTGCCCTGATTCTGGTTTTCCTGGAATTCGAGAGCTTGATCCTTGTCAGTTGAGGTTCTATCCAACTGATTAAGAACTCAAAGACTGAGAACATTATATTAGAGTAATCTGTGACTAGCACAGACTGTTGGAACGTATGGAGTTGGGATCACTATAGTTCCCAGAGTTTACTGAGTTTTTGATACTTATATCTGTATAAGTTGATTTAAGTCTCAAAGGGGGGATGAGGCAGTCCTGGAAATAGGAGATAGTTTAGATTTTAAATAATTTTCTTGATAATTAGATTCTGTCTTATAAGGAATTCTGATCTCTGCTTATTTTAACAATATGTTTTATTCTGTTTAATTTTTAATACTTTCTTTTATAAGTTCTATTTCTCCTGATAAATACATCTTTGTCGACTTTTCAAGTGAGATTTTCTACAGTTAACGAGGTCATCATCTGGTTTCAATTATCCACATTCCTAGCTAGTTTCTGTGTATGAAGCTAAAGGTGAAAGAGGTCAGGAAAAGTCAACTCTTTTCCTTGATTGATTATAGCTAAGTGTAGGACTGGCCCCTTAATGATGCCCCGAGGAGTTTAAGTTATGAGGTAACTGGGAATCTGATTATGTGAATAATAAAACAGAGGATTGAGTTATTGGTAAAATAATAAGAATCTGAGAATTTAATAATAATAAAATGCAGGAGATAGGTGCCCGCATTGTCTAGTTTGAGAGGCCCCAGGTCGTAGGTCAGTTTAGGAAATATTTGAAACCTATGTAACTGATATTGTAAGTAATGTGTAGAGATAATTAGTTCAAGACAGGGTAATCAATCTATTCCTTACCAACTGGTGAGAAAGGGGGGCTAGAGGGGTTTAGAACAATATATAAATGAGAATAGAAGCAGCTTACGAAGAGAGAAAGAGAGAGACAGGACACCGAGAGCCAAGAGAAGGAGAGGGCTAGCGCTGATGTTCTACTTTGTTTGCTGCAAATAAAGAAGATTTCTCTCTCATTCTGGTGTGTGGTATTTGACTCCTGAAGTACCATAGATTCTGCTAACAATAGTGGTAATTCCTGCATCACTTGCCTGTTCTAATAAGACTGTCCATAACATCTGAAGCTGTCATAGAGGCTGTTACGTACTGTTACATTCACATCTTGGAAGGGAAGAGGTCATTCCTTTATTTCTCCAGTGGTCATCTAGTCATTTAGAGCAGTTTTCTGTAACTTAGTCCATTATTAAAATAGGTCAAGACCAAAATGTCCAACTTATAGCCCTGGACATTTTTGTTTTGTTCTATTATGGCAGAAAAAAAACATTTGAGTGTTAGAAATGCCAAGATCCCGCATTTGGACACACTGCAGACCAACAGCAACACATGTAAAAAAAAAAAAAAAATTGCTTTTGAAAATAGCAATTCGGGTTCCTCTTTCCCACATGCATCACCTTGCACTTGCTCACATTAAACGTCATCTGCCATTTAGCCGCCCAGTCTCCAGTCTCGTAAGGTCCTCTTGTAATTTTTCACAATCCGTCGCGATTTAACGACTTTGAATAACTTTGTGTCATCAGCAAATTTAATTACCCTCGCTAGTTACTCCCATCTCTAAATCATTATAAATATATTAAAAAGCAGCGGTCCTAGCACGGACCCCTGAGGAACCCACTAACTACCCTTCTCCATTGTGAATACTGCCCATTTAACCCCACTCTCTGTTTCCTATCCTTCACCAGTTTTTAATCCACAATAGGACATTTCCTCCTATCCCATGACCCTCCAATTTCCTCTGTAGCCTTTCATGAGGTACCTTGTCAAACGCCTTTTGGAAATCCAGATACACATATCAACCGGTTCCCCTTTGTCCACATGTTTGTTTACTCCTTCAAAGAAATAGTCATAACAATTTTTATCACACACCAAACACTACCATTCTCCCTCATTCACACATATAATATTTCAAACAATTATACAAATATAATAAGACTGATACTAAATAAGGAGTAGAGCATCAGAACAGAGTTTCACAACTGCTGATTAATCACGCTCAACAAATGAGTCCTTTCTACGTAGCAAAATCTCGTCCAAGTTGTATAATGGATTCACTCACTTAGGGCTTCAATACAAGTGTTCTATATTGAAGTTGGATATCCTTGAATCATCAGTATTAAATGAACGACTATCTTCAACCCACACTTGTTAAGGGCTCAACAACTCCTAATTAGTGATACAGTCAACTGCTAGCTGATAATCTTCCACATGAGGTTATAACACAATAAGTAGTCGATACACCACAGAACCACCTGGACCCGACATGATCATGTTTCACTATAAACTAGCGTCCTTATTTAGTATCAATCTTATTATATTTTGACAATTTTTTTGAAATATTGTATGTGTGAATGAGGAGAATGGTAGTGTTTGTGTATGACTATGAGTTAACAAGATAGAATAATAACATTAGATTTATATAAATAAATCAAAAGATTTTTTGCAATTCTAATGGTTGTTGTTATGTGAATGTTTACTGAAATACGACCAATTATTCAATGTAAAACTTAATTCATATTGAGGGGCATAATCGAACGCGAACGCCCATCTCCATGGGCGTCCATCTCCGAGAACGGGTACGTGAAGGGGCGGAACAGACCGTATTTTCGAAAAAGATGGGCATCCAACTTTTTTTCAATAATACGGTTTGTGCCGGGCAAATGCCTAGGATTTGTGCAGATTTGAGCTGGGCAGTATCGTTTTCAGCGATAATGGAAACCGAAGGCGCCCAGCTCAAAAACGAACAAATCCAAGGCATTTGGTCGTGGGAGGGGCCAGGATTCGTAGTGCACTGGTCCCCCTCACATGCCAGGACACCAACCGTGCACCCTATGGGGCTCTTGTAACAATTAAAAAAAAAAAGGAAAATACCTCCCAAGTCCATAGCTCCCTTCCCTTGGGTGCTGAGCCCCCCAAAACCCACTGCCCACAACTCTACACCATTACTATAGCCCTTGTGGGTGAAGGGGGGCACCTACATGTGGGTTACAGTGGGTTTTGGGGGCGCTTTGGAGCGCTCCCATTTACCAGCACAAGTGTAACAGGTGGGGGGGGGGGGATGGGCCTGGGTCCACCTGCCTGAAGTCTACTGCACCCACTAACACTGCTCCAGGGACCTGCATACTGCTGTGATGGAGCTGGGTATGGCATTTGAGGCTGGCATACAGGCTGGAAAAAAAAGTTTTAAGTTGTTTTTTTTTTGGTCGAGGGAGTTAGTGACCACTGGGGGAGTCAGGGGTGGTCAGCCCTGATTCCCTCCGGTGGTCATCTGGTCATTAGGGCACTTTTTTGGGACTTGTTTGTGAAAAAAAAAGGGTCCAAAAAAAGTGACCTAAATTCGCACTAAAAACGCCTTTCTTTTTTCAATTATCGGCTGAGCGTGCCCATCTCTCGGCCGATAAACATGCCCCAGTCCCGCCTTCATCACGCCTCCGACATTCCCCCCCGTCAACTTTGTCCATTTCCGCGACAGATTGCAGTTGGAGACGCCCAAAATCGGCTTTCGATTATACCGATTTGGGCGTCCACGGGAGAAAGACGCCATCTCCCGATTTGGGTCGAAATATTATTATTATTATCATTTGCATAGTGCTACCAGACGCATGCAGCGCTGAACACCTGACACAGAGAGACAGTCCCTGCTCAATACAGCTTACAATCTAAAGTAATACAGACAAGACAATAAGGGCAAGGGAAGTACTGGGTGAGAAGGAACAAGGGGGAGGCAAATGAGTAGTGGCTAGGAGCCAAAAGCAGCAGTGAAAAGGTGGGTTTTCAGCATAGATTTGAAAACAGGTAGAGATGGAGCTAGACATACAGGCTCAGGAAGTTTATTCCAGGCATAAGGTGCCGTGAGAGAAAAGGAACGAAGCCTGGAGTTAGCAGTGGAGGAGAAGGGGGACGACAAGAGAGATTTGTCCAGCGAGCAGAGGTCACAGGGAGGAATGTAGGGAGAGACGAGAGTGGAGAGGTAATGGGGGGGCTGCAGAATGGAAGCATTTAAAGGTCAGTAAGAGAAGTTTAAACTGTATACGGAAGCGGACAGGAAATATGGGCGTCTTTCTCTTTCGAAAATAAGCTGGATTGTGTTCTTTACATATGAGTATTTTTACCTAGAAATAAGCAGTGGATTTTCCCAAATCTATCTTAACAATGGCTTGAGGACTTTTCTTTTAGGAAATAATCCAAACCCTTTTTAAACCCTGCTAAGCTAAATGCTTTTACCACACGGTCTGGTAACAAATTCCAAAGTTTAATTACACTTTCAGTGAAGAAATACTTTCTCCAGTTTATTATAAATTTATTACTTTGGGCTCCTTTTACTAAGCTGTGAGAATGGATTTCGCATTTTTTTAATGATCAGCTCTCAATAAATAAGACACCCATAGGAATATAATGGGCATCTTAGCATTCTATATACTATATTTTTATAGATTTTACACTATTGAAGCTTATCCTGTGAATATCTTTGTGGCTGAATCAAAAAAGTTGCTTCCTGTATATAAGAACATCATATGGTATCTGTTTACTGTTTATTTTTTATAACTGATTTGGATGTTTTTACAATATAATTTATATTTATGTACTACTAATTTTAATCCTTTAGTTATATGTATAGACCCTGAAGAAGGCACTTTGCTGAAACATGGGCCATGTTGGGTCCTTCCGTAAGCTTCCCTTCCTTCAGCCTAAGGTTTCGCCTCTCAGTTCCATCCACAGTTCCGTTTGTGTTGCTGATTCCCACTTGCATGCTTGCACTGTAATGGAATGGGTCATCTCATCATCACTCATTATCAGTTACATCGGCTTCCTGTAGTGAGACTCACCCACTGCCAGTCACTCCTTAATCTGCCAGAGAAGAAATTTAAGAATAATGGGAATCCCTTACCTAGAGACATCAGGATCTCATAATTCTCCTTCATCACCTCCCTGTAAAGCTCCTTCTGCCCTTCATCTAAATATTCCCACTCCTCCTGGGAGAAAGAGACAGCAATGTCCTCAAACGTCACCGCATCTGAAACACAAACCAGAAACACACTCATGGACACAAACAGGTGCTCAGAATGCATTAGATTTCAGCTCCTGACATGTTACCTCTCTCGTGCCTTGTTTTTGGGGTTGTCACTGTTCACATTTTTTCTCTGTTTTGTGTAGAATTCCTCAATATAAACACCCGTCTCTTCTGTGCTCCAGGACTGAGTGCACCTAAGCTGTCTCCCAGACCAGGCTTGATTCCCCCTCACCACCCCACCACCATCACAATTCTCAGTCTCCAACTGGTATGAACTTCTTTCTAATAAGGATGATCCCCCCCCCCCCATTCCGTCAGTTTTCTCTTCCCCCCAGCTTTATTTCTCTTTTTCCTCATTCCAGCAACCCCACCTCCTCTGCCAGATCTCCATTCCTCTCAGCGCACACACATCCCATACCTCTGACAATCTGACCCCCCCCCCAGTATAGACAACCACAGTTCTCTCTCTCATATCTCCCCCACTGCATTCATTAGTTCTCTTTTTTAAATCTCTCTTGCCCCAGCACATATTTCCACAGCTCTCTCAGAATATGTCCCCCCCCCCACCTCACCACAGTTCTCTCAACCTCCCCAGCACGCACAGCACCATAGCTGTCCCCCCCCCCCCCACACACACACAGTGTCCCCATAGCTCTTTGTGAATCCCACCAATACATCTCCCCAGCTCTCTGTCTCCTTCCCTTGGCACATACAACATCCACCCACACCCACCTCCTTCCCCCTATGGAATCCTCAAAATTCTGCCATGGTACTGCACTCACATGATTCACCGTGGCACCACCTGCTTTCCCTCCTTCAAACTTCCGTGTTTACTCTCCTCATGTAGACTGACTAACTTGTCCTGTTCATTACCTCTCATTTCCCTCCTTCCCTGATGCTCTACACAGGTGGAGGAGCAAGAGGAGAAGTCAGAGGGGGAGAGAGAGAGAGGAAGCAGAATGTAAACAGATGGCAGGAAGGAGAAAGTGAAAGTGTGGTAAAGCAGGAGGAGCAGCAGCTGCTGTGTGAGGGGAGGAGAATGAGGAAGAAGAGCCTGAGGGGCTACAGCAGGGAATGGATTGAGCGTGCCAGGCTAATTTCTTCTTGTGTGTGTGTGGCATTGCCTGGCACTGCATCCCCTGCTGCCCACCTCCTGCAGTGAGGGAGGAGATCAGGAAAGAAGAGCCTGGGGGCTACAGCAGGGAATGGATTGAGCAGTGCCAGGCTCATTTCTTCTTGTGTGTGTGTGGCATTGCCTGGCACTGCATCCCCTGCTGCCCACCTCCTGCCAGTCTCCTACCTGCTCAGCACAAACCCCAAGAGCCATCCTCCTGCCCTTCTCCGCACCACCAGCTCCAGCCCAGACTCCCTCAGTCCTGGTGAGAGAAAAAACAGAATGGAATAAACAAGGGAAGGGAAGGAGTTGAAACGCCTCCCCCTATTGTTACCTTTGCAGATTCTGACCAATCAGTGCCAGAGACAGTGATGAAACCTCCTTCTTTCTCCGCCCCTTCTGTTCTCTCCCTTCTGCTTAGAGTCTCGTGGACAATCAGTGCAAGGAGGTCTCAATCTAACCTCCTTGAATCAGTGTTAATTTGGCTGAATCGCTTTGGCTTCCTCTCCCCGCCCTCAGGAGTCTTGTGACCAATCAGTGGAGGCATAGAGTCATACAGCCGGAAAAGTTAGTTGACGATCACAGAAGGCGGGATGACGTCAAGATGTTGAAGCCAATTTGGTCTGTGTATGTTTCCTCTTCCCCGGTTCAACCCGTCATCTAGTACACTCAAAGCAATCCAACCTATGAACTGCTGCATCCACCGTTGTCGTTTTCTTATTGTTGGTAGCATTTAAAATTAATCTCTTTATTTTGAAACATGTCACCTTGTGCAGCACACAGGAAGTATAATAACAGAATAACTTTTCATAGGTAGAGTAGTAATCAGTGTGTTCAAATGTTCTTTATGACAACAGTATGTGGTTCATGAAAAGGTGCACTGATCAGACCTAGAAGGTATACATTTAGAAACATTAAAGACACAAGTCAACAGGATTCCAAACTTTAAGGAAATGAGGAATATTATTCGTCTTCTCTGCAATTTTAATCTCATATTTATAAATAATACAAACAGTATTCCACCAAAAAGCAAATGAAACTTTGGAATTATCTTTTAAGAGCTACAGCCATAAGGATATCAAACAGTGATCTGAAAATAATTGTAGGGAAGTCTAACTGGATCTGTAAATGGATGTAGTGTAGAAATTCTATCCCACACTAGAGTGCAAAATAATTGTAAATTTGGACAGAGATAGAGCATGTGGTCAGTGGACCCACTGCGGAATTACAGGACCAGCATAGATTAGAATTGTTATTGCTTAGTCTAGTTAGGCGGACTGGGGTCCAATTAGTTCTATGCATAAGAAAATATAAAGATTGTAATATGGGTGCAGAAACAAGTGGTCTATTAACTTTTGTCCAAAATCAAACCATTGTTGATCAGTAGAGCGACAGAGCAAGTGTCTGACCAATAGTTTTGTAAGGATAGAGATTTCTGGTCATGCAAGGATAAGAAATAAGAGTAATATTTAGAGGCTGCATTACCTTTAAGTAGAGCATCAGAAAAGATAGAATATATATCTCTGGAGTGTCTGTTGTTAGGTTAGAAAGAGATAAAAACTTACTTAATGTTGTTTGCAATTGTGAAAAACAATAAAATTCTGTTTTGGGAATAGAAAATCTAGATAGTATGTGTTTGAAGGATAATAGACGTTGACCATCAATTAAGTCACCTATGCAATGAACACCAAATAATATCTAAGAACTCCAAAAATAGGTAAATTGGCAATTTTGATTTTAGAATTATTCCAGATAGACAAATATTTAGAGTTATATAGAGAGTTCTTTTGAGTAGAGTCTAATTTTAATCTGAAAGCTTCCATTATGTAGATAATATCATGCAATAAAATTGAAAAGCACTAAACAACATAAAATTTATTGTAGTTAGTAGAAACAGCAGTAATAAACTGTACACTTTGGGTTTGGGAGGGATGGGAAGAGGGGTGTCTGTATAGTTTTGCTGTATGCTTTGTTAGCTGCGTGCTGAAAAGTCACAGTGTGCCATTTGATGTAGATTGGGGACGAGGCTTTGACTGTATTTTTATTTAAATAATAAAAAACCTCTGTATATTGTGCTTGTTTTTCTACACTGTTCTATATAATACAGTATCCCCGTTTCCTGATGGGTTTGTCTTAACTCTTGTAGTCTGCCTTGGGATGGGATGCCTGGTGTTATAAAGCTGGAATATATTGAAATTAAATGCAAGGAAAATTAAACTCTCCTTTCATTGGGGCACATGAAATCACATCTTCACTTCATCTCTTTTGTAGAAGTTGACATTTTCGTTTTGCACATGTTTCAGGGACAAGTCATCAATAGAAATCAAACAAATAAAACATGGAAAAGAAAATAAGATACCTTTTTTATTGGACATAACTTAATACATTTCTTGATTAGCTTTCGCTAATCAAGAAATGTATTAAGTTATGTCCAATAAAAAAGGTATCATCTTATTTTCTTTTCCATGTTTTATTTTGTTTGATTTCTATTGATAACCTTAAGAGTGGACTAACACAGCTACCACACTCCTCTACTTAGGGACAAGTCAAAAATGCTAGGTGTATTCTGTAAATTCCAACACACGCAGCCAAAAGGAAGTACAGTCAGGGGCAGAGTGTGGGCATGCCGGGTCTATTACATAGTAACATGGTAACATAGTAGATGACGGCAGAAAAAGACCTGCACGGTCCATCCAGTCTGCCCAACAAGACAAACTCACATGTGTATACCTTATCTTGATTTGTACCTGTCTTTTTCAGGGCACAGACCGTATAAGTCTGCCCAGCAGGATTCCCCGCCTCCCAACCTGCCTCCCATCACCGCGCTCTGGCACAGACCATATAAGTCTGCCCTCCACTCAGGGGCGTAGCCAGACAACAGATTTTGGGTGGGCCTAGTCACCATCAGGGGGAGGTCTTCAGCTGGCGAAGCTTGGGATCCCCACTAGCTAGCACTAAATATCTGCTGCTGTTGGGTGGGCCTGAGCCCTAAGTGGATGGGCCCCGGCCCACCTGTGGCTACGTCACTGCCTCCACTATCCTCGCCTCCCAACCACCAACCCCTCTTCCCCCCACCTGCTCCACCACCCAATTTCGGCTAAGCTTCTGAGGATCCATTCCTTCTGCACAGGATTCCTTTATGTATATCCCACGCATGTTTGAATTCCGTTACCATTTTCATCTCCACCACCTCCCGCGGGAGGGCATTCCAAGCATCCACCACCCTCTCTGTGAAAAAATACTTCCTGACATCTTTACTGAGTCTGCCCCCCTTCAATCTCATTTCATGTCCTCTCGTTCTACTGCCTTCCCATCTCTGGAAAAGATTTGTTTGCAGATTAATACCTTTCAAATATTTGAACGTCTGTATCATATCACCCCTGTTCCTCCTTTCCTCCAGGGTATACATGTTCAGGTCAGCAAGTCTCTCCTCATACATCTTGGAACGCAAATGCCATACCATTCTCGAAGCTTTTCTTTGCACCACTTCCATTTTTTTAAAATCCTTCGCAAGATACGGCCTCCAAACTGAACACAATACTCCAGGTGGGGCCTCACCAATGACTTGTACAGGGGCATCAACACCTCCTTTCTTCTGCTGATCACACCTCTCTCTATACAGCCTAGCAACCTTCTCGCTACGGCCACCGCCTTGTCGCACCTTTTCGTCGCCTTCAGATCCTCGGATACTATCACACCAAGATCCCTCTCCCCCTCAGTACCTATCAGACTCTCACCGCCTAACACATAAGTCTCTCTTGGGTTTCTACTCCCGAAGTGCATCACTTTGCATTTCTTCGCATTGAATTTTAATTGCCAAACCTTAGACCATTCTTCTAGCTTCCTCAGATCCTTTTTCATGCTTTCCACTCCTTCCCGGGTGTCCACTCTGTTGGAAATCTTAGTATCATCCGTAAATAGGCAAACTTTACCTTCTAACCCTTCGGCAATGTCACTCACAAATATATGAACAGAATCGGCCCCAGCACCAATCCCTGAGGCACTCCACTACTCACCTTTCCCTCCTTCGAGCAAACTCCATTTACCACCACCCTCTGTTGTCTGTCCGTCAACCAGTTCCTAATCCAGTTCACCACTTCGGGACCTATCTTCAGCCCATCAAGTTTATTTAAGAGCCTCCTGTGGGAAACCGTGTCAAAAGCTTTGCTAAAATCTAAGTAGATTACGTCTATAGCATGTCGATGATTCAATTCTCCAGTTACCCAATCAAAGAATTAAATGAGATTCGTTTGGCACGATTTCCCTCTGGTAAAACCATGTTGTCTCGGATCTTGCAACTTATTGGCTTCCAGGAAATTCACTATCCTTTCCTTCAGCATCGCTTCCATTACTTTTCCAATAACTGAAGTGAGGCTTACCGGCCTGTAGTTTCCAGCTTCTTCCCTATCACCACTTTTGTGAAGAGGGACCACATCCGCCGTTCTCCAATCCCTCGGAACCTCTCCCGTCTCCAAGGATTTATTAAACAAATCTTTAAGAGGACCCGGCAGAACCTCTCTGAGCTCCCTCAATATTCTGGGGTGGATCACGTCCAGTCCCATGGCTTTGTCCACCTTTAGCTTTCCAAGTTGTTGATACACACTCTCTTCCGTGAACGGTGCTCTATCCACTTCATTCTCATTTGTACTTTTTCCAGTCCATCGCGGTCCTTCTCCAGGATTTTCTTCTGTGAAAACAGAACAAAAGTATCTATTTAGCAAATTGGCTTTTTCTTCATCATTATCTACATAGCGTTTTGCTGTATCTTTTAGTCTCACAATTCCCTTTTTAGTCATTCTCATTTCACTAATATACCTGAAGAAATTTTTGTCGCCCCTCCTTACTTTTCTAGCCATTTGTTCTTCCGCTTGCGCCTTCGCCAATTTCAGTTTCATCCGGTATTCCTCCCCGTGTTCCTCTTCTTGAGATTTTCTATATTTCTGGAACGCCAACTCTTTAGCCTTTATTTTCTCAGCCACTTGCTTGGAGAACCATATCGGTTTCCTTTTTCTCTTGCTTTTATTTACTCTCCTTACATAAAGGTCTGTGGCCCTATTTATTACTTCTTTCAGCCTGGACCACTGTCCTTCCACTTCTTGTACGTCCTCCCAGCCCATCAGCTCCTTCCTCAGGTATTCCCCCATTTTACTAAAGTGAGCACGCTTGAAATCCATGTACGTGCATGGTTACAGAATTTGTGCCAATGCGCATAGATTAAGGCGCACACATTTATGCCAGCTTTTCACTGGCGTAAATGGATGTACCTAAATTTAGGTGCGTCCACCCACCCAGGCATATTTTATATACTGCATCTGAATTAGCTTAGGTGTCTCTATCAGATGCACCTGGATTCTAGGTGCCATATATAGAATCGTGTCCGTTATCCCAAGCAAACTCAGGTTCAGTGTGGTTTACATTTGGAAATACAGTGAGACAGAATAATAGAATTCAGTAACATCATGGGAGCAAGTCTGAAACATTTAACAAAGTTGAGATTAGCATATATACCCAACTGGCCATTTAAAAGTCTGTCTAATGATGCCGCATGTTCAGAAATCATAGCCATAAGTATAGACAGTTATTCAAACATTATCACATGCACACACCAGAATAAGCATCCATACACATTTTGCAAAAGTAAACAACAATTTCTACAGCATAACACAGTTTATTCCAAATTGTTTAACCACCTTTAGGTTTTGCCTTAGGGTTTAACAAGCTAAGTGCATGTAAGGTCTGGATAAACAAATAAAAGAACAATCAAAGTTTAAAGCAAATGCTCCAAATATGTAATACTTGGTAGCAATAATGAAACAGTGATGGAATATTCACATAGCAGGCAGCCAACAGATTTATTTCCCACTGAACATAATTAACTTTGTATGAACTTGGCAGCTAATAGTGTTGTATTTTGGTGGTGTCTGCCTAATAAAATCACACTTATCTATATACAACCAAAGAGGTGGGAGACAAAGATTTCCCCCTCCCCAAATGCCTTTAACAACCAGACTTGAAGAAGAAATACAACAGAATTGGAAAATGTTGGCACAACTCTAGACAGAAATTCTTCATGAAGGAAGCTACGTAACAAGTATTGTTCCACTTTTACCCATAATTTATGGGGGGCCTCCTGAACCATTCCACCGCTGATTTAGCTTGAGCAGCTCTATGATATAACTCCAACTTAGGAACCCCCAGTCCTCCCTTAGTTTTGCGGTCTTTATACAAAATTGTGGGATGAATTCTAGATTTCCCTCCCTGCCATAATTAATTTGACTTTGACGCCTGGCTTGCCTTCTTCCATGATCCTTCCTCCCCCTCTCTCATCCTTGGTGACTTTAATATTCCTGCTAATGATCCTTCCAACTCTTTTTTTTTTTTTTAAATATCTTTATTGGTGCCAGAAGGAAAGTGAACACATAATACATTTCTGAACATGAAAACTCTATACATACACGGTCCAAAATATATGCAAACATTCTGTCCATCATTACTTTCCAAAAATGACCAACGCTCCTTATAAGACCATATCTACACCCCATCTGACTTTTCTCATTTTTTATAGAAGTGCCTTCCCCACCCCTCTCCCCCCTCCTCCTCCTCCCCTCCCCCTCTCAGGTACCTCTTAATGAGTTCAGAGGTGTTGGTGGATTGTATTAAGGATCCACCATGCTCTCCAAGCTACATAGCTGTGTGTATGTTTTCCACAATCCCTGATACACTCTCTGTTTGTTTTTGGATGTCAGCTTGTACTGCAACGCTACCCACTCCGCCATCTCCCCCATCAACTGGTGCCAATGCTACACAGATGGCGGAGACGGCTGCGCCCAAGCCTGCAATATGCATTTTTTAACCAAGAGAATTGCGAGGAGAGCAAACCGGCTCTGCGCTTCTAAAAGACCTTCCTCCCTCAACTGTTCTGACTCTCCCAGCAACAAAACCGAGAAGGACCATTCAAATGGTTTGGCTATAACTTTTTCAATGGTTTCTAGTGCATGTGTCCAAAGCTCTGCCAGGGTCAGGCACTCCACAAAAGAATGAACAAATGTGCCAGTTCCTCCCTGACATTTGACACATCTATCATCTGCCCATAGTCCCATTTCCTTCCCCCGTTGGCGGGTAATGTACACCCTGTGCAATACTCTGAATTGAATATCCTGCAGCGCCGCATTTGGTGTAATACTATGGAGTTTGTCGAAAGCCTTCCCTAGCCTTTCCTGTGATGTTTTCTCCAAGGGTTTCACTCCACCCCTTCGCCAACCGCGTCAGTGGCTGAGTTCTTTTATGAGCGTCCATGTGTTTATACCACTGGGACACCCCATTCAACTTCGACGGGGTCAACAAAAACACTGCCCGTGTCAGTTTCTGATAATAGTCCCGTACCTGCAAGTACTGAAAAAATTGTTTAATTGAGATGCCATGTGTTTTTAACTTGCTCAAAAGATGGGAAAGCCTGATTTCCTAACTCTACCAACTGCCCTATATACTTGCAACCCCCTTCTACCCACGCCTCAAAGTTACTTTTCCCTAGCCCTGCCGGGAACGCTGGGTTATCGACCAACGAGAAAAAAGGATAATTCTTTCCCCCACCTCCTATCATTCCCCTCCACCATCTCCAAGCCTTCCCCAGCGCTTTTAAGAAAGGATTCCTGCGATAACGCGACCCGTGGGTTCCCGTATTCCCTCCCAACACCGTAAACACATCCAAAGGAACGCACCAACTCTGCCAAAATTCCCTGGGCGCGTACCTGTCCTCTCCAGTATGGCATTCATGCAGCCACCTCAGCAAAGCTGCTACATTGTACTGTCTGAGATCCGGGAGCCTTAACCCCCCTTCCCTCCGAATTCTGACTAACTGAGCAAATGCAATTCGCGGGCGCCTGTTATGCCAGATGAAGGTGCCTATTGTACTACGATATAGGGTATCTTCCCGCCGTTCCACCCACAATGGTATCATTTGCAATGGGTACAAGAGTTTGGGGAGAAGGACCATCTTAACCAACGCTATTCTCCCTCGAAAGCTCACCGGGAGGTCTCTCCACTGTACACATATTCTCCTTATCATCTCTATTTTTTCTATGACATTTTTCCTGTATACCCACTCTATATCAGAACTCAGGTACACCCCCAGATACTTTATTCCAGTGTGAGCCCATAATAACGGAAAGGCCTCTAAAGTGACACTATGGCAAGGGTTCGATATTGCTAACGCCTCCGACTTTCCAAAGTTGATACGTAGCCCTGCAAAACCCCCAAACTCTTTAATTATCTCCATTGCTACAGGCAGCGACTGTGCAGCATTATCCAGTAATAACAACATGTCATCCGCAAACATATTGACCTTATATTCTATGCCCCCAGTGCTTAAGCCCTGCACTCGTTCATCATGTCGCAACCGGATGGCCAATGGCTCCAGAGACAACACAAACAACAAGGGCGAGAGCTGGCATCTCTGCCGTGTCCCCCGCCCCAGCGAGATGGTAGATGTGAGAGCGCCATTGACCAGCAGCTGAGCCGTCGGATTACTATATAACACTCGAATCCAATCTAGAAAAGCCCCTCGTATGCCGTAACGTTGCAGAATCCAAAATAGATATGGCCACAAGACCTTGTCAAAGGCCTTTTCTGCATCCAAACTGGCTAAGATCGAATCCCCTCGCCGAAATTTTCTTTCTTTTAATATGCGGCATACTTTTAAAATGTTAGCTGCCGCATACCTGCCCTTTACAAACCCCACCTGATCAGTATGTATCATGAGAGGCAGCAGTTCCCCCAGCCTGGTCGCCAGTATGCTAGCCAATATCTTAAGGTCTTGATTTATAAGAGATATAGGCCTATACGACCCCACTACCTCCCTATCTTTTCCTGGTTTGGGCAACACGGTAATATATGCATGGTTGAGATTGGACCCCATGTCCTGGGACTTACGAATATCATCACACATGTCTATAAATGCAGGTATACATTGACCTTGGAGTATTTTATAAAATTCTGACCCCAGTCCATCCGGTCCAGGGGCCTTGGCTAGTTTTAATTGCTTTATCACTTCCTGTACTTCCTTGCCTTTTATAGGCGCACATAACATTGCCACCTGCTCTAATGCTAGGCGCGGCAGCCGCAATCCTTGCATGAACTCCTCACATCTTTGACTAGAGAAGGTATCAGACTCATATAAATTCTCCTTGTATGTCTTCCTGTGAAGTAATACTTTTGGCCCCCTCTCCCTTTAATTTTGTTATATAATGTTTCCCCTCACGTTGCCGCACCAAAGAGGCTAACAACTTCCCTGTCTTATTGCCCCATCTATGTAGGCCATATTTATACAATTTAATACTATATAATGCTCGTTCATTAAGCAAGGCCTGCACCTCTTTTCTGCAAGCCCAGCACTGAGCAATTCCTGATCTCGCTTCTTGCGCTTAGCTGCTGTATATGCAATGATTTTCCCCCTAAGAACTGCCTTTGCCGCCTCCCAATATACTCTGGGTCCTACATCCTCCACCCTGTTCTCAGCCACATATTCATCCCATGCTCCTTTCAGGTGTGCTTGGAACTCAGCACTTTGATATAGCGCTGGGTTCGTGCGCCAGCGTGCCGGACGAGCAACAATGCCCCACTCCACATCCACCCACACCGGCGCATGATCTGACACTGTCGCCTCCTCTATAGCCGCTGCTTGCACTCTGCCCAGCAAAGCCCCCGAGAGCAATACGTAATCCAGGCGAGCATGCACCTTGTGTGGGTGGGAATAAAATGTAAAATCTCTTTCCTCCTCATGTAAGGTGCGCCAAACGTCTACCAATGCCAATTCCGCACTTAGGTAATTGACTCCCTTATTAAAATGTTCTTTTAAAGGTTGCCTTGGGGGCTGACAGTCAATAGTTGGGTCACTAGTAATATTGAAGTCCCTGTTGGAATAATGTATTGTATTTTACATGCATTGTCTGTCAGCAATTTTTTCTCTGTGATTACTCTGTGACCTCTGATGTGAATTACCTAGAGAGGTCACACCCATGCAACTTCCTGTGGGTGTGATTAGGCACAGCACATGGAGCTCATGATCTCTCCTAACCTGAGGATCTATGGTGTGAGCATCCATTACCATCTAAGCACATGGAAAGAGCTGATAATACAAATGTATAGTATTATGTTTATATAAGCCTGTCTGAATATAAATCTAGCTACAAACTGTGAGTAAACAGATGTTTTGTTACTTCAACTTTAAAGTGACTCAGCAGTGAATTATTCTGGGGTGTATGTGAGAGAGATGAAGAAAAGAAATTAACATTTCTAAAGCTGAAGCTGTGTGTATAAAATCTGCTAATTATTTACTACAAATAATCCAACAAAAGGGTTATGGGCCCAGCCCAGGAATTGAAAAAGGGAGAAATATTACCAGGCAGTGAAAAAGCCAAATTTTTCTCTTAAGTTTTAAAAGAAAGATTCATTCTGTCTCTCTCTCCCCCCACACACCAAACAGAAGGCAAGGCTAAGAAATGGCTGAGGGAGGAAATTCACCATTTTTCTACACTCTCAAGGTGCCTAAATTAATGAATATAATTATCAGCAATGGGAGCTAAGATTCAGATGTCTCCTTCAAGCAAAGAAATTAAATATATGTTTAGACCAAAACAGAACAGCTGAAAATATGGCTGAATGGGACAATGCAAACTATTATGTGAAGTACATGTTTTTGGAAGCTCTCTCAGAGAAACAAGCCATATTGCTGGAAGCAAAGGATACAGCAAACGACATTTTAGATAAACTAAGAACTATGTATGCAACTACATATGCAAAACAGCAACCAATTTGGTTGGCAGAGTTAAATGAGACCAAATTAAGGGATAAAAGTAAATGTAATGATCACATTATGCATCTTATGTCTTCATTTCAAAAGTTAGAACTTTCTGGAATTCCCATGTGTGATGCATTGAAAAGAGCATTTCTTTTTACCTCACTATCAAAGAAGTTTGATGTTTTTAGGTCTGTAAATGAAGCCATTGAAGGGCAATCTTTTGAACAGGCAGCATCAAAACTGAGGCAGGAATGCATAATTAATGATTCTGAGGAGATGTGTTCTCAAAGACAGTCAGAGAGAAATGAAACAAATTTCTTGGCAAAGAATAGAGGAAGGCGGAGCTATGGGAAAACTCTAACCAAGGGCAAGCTGATTTGCTACTCATGTGGAAAGGAGGGACATGTATCTAAATGGTGTAAGGAAACACAAAACACCCCCTCTAGCTCACCTAAGCCAATGGAACAAAAGAATTTTCCAAGCAGGAAATGTATGAAGGACAATTGTAAACATAAGAGCTTTCTAATGGTAGAAAAATCTTTGACTATGATGGATAATAATAATTCAAATGAAAGTACTTGGATTTTGGATTCGGGGAGCACATGCCATTTAACCAATTGTAAGGATTTCTTTCAGGAAATGAGTCCAGAAGAAGGTGTTCTTCATACTGCAAATGCAGGGACTACTCAGATCCAAGCAAAAGGCATTGGATTCTTAAAATGCAAAGTGTCTAATGAAGTTAAAGAAATTCCTGTAAGTGATGTCTTGTATATTCCCCAAGCAGTTTGCAATATACTTAGTGTATCTACATTAGATAAGAAGGGATTTGTGATTCATTTTGAAAACAGTAAGTGCACAATCTCTAAAAATGATGAAGTGTATGCTGAAGCTTTTATGCATAATGATGTTTATAAACTGAGCATTTCAGGTGAAGCCTCACATCTGGCGCAAGTAAGGAAGAATGATGGTAAATGTAGTCTGGAAATCTGGCACCGCCGCCTGGGACATCGTGATTTTAAGGTGATCCAGGATCTTCACAGTAAGCAACTTGCCACAGGCATTCAAATAAGTGCAGATACTGGTAAAATAGAGAAATGCATAGACTGTGTTACTCAAAAAGGTGTGAGACCCTCATTTCCTGCATACACAGGAAATAGGAGTAATAAAGTACTGGACTTAATACACAGTGACTTATGTGGACCGTTTAATATCCCATCATTGGGAAATAACAGCTTTGTGCTAATATTCTTGGATGATTTCTCTAGATATTGTGTGGCCTATTTGCTGAAAGAAAAAAGTCAAGTCACAGACATGCTGAAGAAATACGTAGCCATGGTGAGCAATAAATTTGAAAGAAAACCAAAGGTTCTTCAGACCGACAATGGTGGTGAGTTCACTTCACAAAGCATGCGCACATTTCTAGAACAAGAAGGCATTCAGCATATCACAACAGTAGCTTATACACCAGAGCAAAATTCTGTTGCAGAGAGAAAATTTAGGTCACTTGTGGAAATGACCAGGTGTATGCTGTCAGATAGCAATCTCCCTAAAAGACTATGGGGGGAAGCCATTCTCACAGCAGTGTACCTACAAAACAGAATGCCAACTAAAGGCGCTGAGCGCACACCACATGAGACATGGCATGGTAGGAAGCCAAACCTGTCACACATAAGAACATTTGGAAGTACAGCATATGCTCATGTACCAAAGCAAAGAAGGCATAAGCTGGATTCCACAACAGAAAGGGGCATTTTAGTTGGCTATGCTCCAGGACACAAAGGATATAGAATTTTGAATCTGAAAACTGGCATTGTTGGCATAAGACATGTTACTATTTTGATGAAACAAAAGGGTTGATAAAGGCTGGATTATCCCAGATGAGCCTTATCATCCAGAATATGAAACTAGAACCATAATAGACATGCCAGTGTATATAAATGCCATACCAAGGCAGATGTCTGAAAGCAACTCATCTGTATCTAACGAGGAACAGGCAGAGGAAGCAGACACAGAAAGGATCATTGCAGGAGACAGTACAGTTGGAGAAGGGGAATCAATTGGAGAAGGACTCTCAGATTTAGAGGATGCGGAAAGGTCAGACCAACCTGTTGTCAGACGCTCATCCAGGGAAAACAAAGGTGTTCCACCCCCAAGACTGTCTTACCTAACAAAGTCAGCAGAAGCTCAAGAGCCCTTAACATGGGATGAGATTGAGAAAATGCCAGCAGAAGAAGCTGCTGAATGGCGTAAAGCTGCACAAGAAGAAATTGATGCATTGGATAAAAATAAAACTTGGATTCTTACAAAATTACCTCCTGGCAAGAAAGCTATAGGATGCAAATGGGTATTCAAGTTAAAAAGGAATGCACAAGGAAAAGTGGAAAGGTATAAAGCCAGATTAGTCGCAAAGGGATATCTTCAAAAATATGGAGAAGATTTTGATGAAGTGTTTGCACCTGTAGTGAAACACACGACAATTAGAACACTTCTGAGCATTGCAGTCTCAAAAGGCATGCAAGTCAACCACATTGATGTGAAAACAGCATTTCTTCATGGAGATATAACTGAAGACTTGTACATGGAACAGCCAACAGGTTTCATAAATACAAAACAAAGACAACTAGTGTGTAAATTAAACAAAGGTCTTTATGGATTAAAGCAAAGTGCAAAATGTTGGAATGACAAATTGCATGAAATATTGACAAATTTAGGATTTAAGCAAGGTGAAGCAGATAAATGCTTGTACACTAGGTGCAGAAATGGACAATATGCATACATTTTAGCTTTTGTTGATGATCTGCTCATTGCAAGCGAAAGTGAGCAAGAGTACAAGGACATTGTAAAATATTTAAACCTGAATGTTGAGATAAAAGAACTTGGTAATGTGTCATACTATCTTGGTATAGAAATTGAGAAACAAAATGATGGTTCTTATCTTCTAAGCCAGAAGCAGAAAATAAATGAGCTTATTGAAAGTTTAGGTATGCAAGATGCCCAAGTTGTAAGCACTCCCATGATCACTGATTTTCTGAAGGATGAAACAGTAAGAGAACCTTTACCAGATAACATCCAATATAGATCAGCCATAGGTAAGCTTTTATATCTGACTACCACATACAGGGCTGATATAGCAAATGCAGTAGGAATTTTGAGCAGAAGGGTCAGCTTACCTACCAAATCAGATTGGACTGCAGTTAAAAGGATGGTAAGGTATTTAAAAGGTACCATTGATTGTAAATTAAAGATTTCAGCCAATAGTAATCCAAAACTAATATGTTACTGTGATTCAGATTGGGCAGGGGATCATTCTGATTATAAATCCACAAGTGGATATGTGTTTATGTATGGAAATGTACAAATTTCTTGGGCCAGTCATAAACAAAGTATTGTGAGTCTGTCTTCTACAGAAGCTGAATATGTGGCTGTATCAGAGCATGCAGAGAACTGATGTGGATTGAAAAACTTTTGCTGGATTTTGGAATAGCTGAACAGAGACCAATCCAGATAATGGAAGATAATCAGAGCTGCATCAGACTGTCACAGAATGACAAGGTTCAGTCACGCACCAAGCACATCGCAACGAAATATCACAACGTGCGAGAGCTGGCAAAAGAAGGGGTCATCAGTCTAGACTATTGTCACACCAGTGAGATGACAGCTGACATCATGACCAAACCGTTACCCAGAGAACGTTTTGAGAATCTGCGAATAAAGCTTGGACTTTGTATGAATTTATAATTGCATGACAGTTATGCATGGAAGGGGTTTGTTGGAATAATGTATTGTATTTTACATGCATGTCTGTCAGCAATCTTTTCTCTGTGATTACTCTGTGACCTCTGATGTGAATTACCTAGAGAGGTCAACACCATGCAACTTCCTGTGGGTGTGATTAGGCACAGCACATGGAGCTCTAATGATCTCTCCTAACCTGAGGATCTATGGTGTGAGGCATCCATTACCATCTAAGCACATGGAAAGAGCTGATAATCCAAATGTATAGTATTATGTTTATATAAGCCTGTCTGAATATACATCTAGCTACAAACTGTGAGGTAAACAGATGTTTTGTTACTTCAACTTTAAAGTGACTCAGCAGTGAATTATTCTGGGGTTGTATGTGAGAGAGATGAAGAAAAGAAATTCACATTTCTAAGCTGAAGCTGTGTGTATAAAATCTGCTAATTATTTTACTACAAATAAGCCAACAGTCCCCTCCTACAATTAGGGAGTAATCTTCAAACGCTGCCAATTTAGAGCGGACATGTACAAAAAATTGATGTGCGTACAGGTTTGGTGCATAAAGACTGCATAGGGCTACTTTGACCCCCTGTAAACTTCCAGTTACTATCACCCATCTGCCCTCTGAATCCTGTAGTCAGCTCGTGTAAGGTAAATGCCAAAGATTTTTTTAACCAGTACTGCCACTCCTCTCTGACGGTCGCTATATGAGGCAGCATATATTTCTCCCACCCAATCCCCTTCTCAATTGCTCGTGTTCTGCTTTATCCAGGTGGGTTTTCCTGCAATAGTGCCACATCTGCCTTCAGCCTTTTTAAATATTGCAATAGGCGTGTCCTTTTAACAGGAGAGTGGACTCCATCAACATTAAGAGTTACTATTCGCAATCCTGCCGGTGGCATACTTTGTCATTCTTTGAATACTCATTAAATTTTTTACAATTGTCAGATGGACTGGCCTCCCAGCTCGACCCTCCCATCAGTTCCCTATCAATCCACTTCCTCTTCTGCCTACTGTAAGTCTCTTCTCCCGGTACCTGAGAACCCTTCCCTACCCCACTTGGGAACCCAGAGGCCTAACCTCCAAGTTCCCAGGCCCCCCCCTTCCCACCCTCCACCCCGCCTCGAAAGTATCCCAACTCAGATTCCACCACAACCATCTTATCAAACGTTCCCCCACACTCATACTCCACTCTCCTCCCTCTTCCAACCATACCCTTACCCCCCACCCCCCCCCCCCCCCCCCCCCCCCCCGCAACACTGCAAAAAGAAAAAAAAACATTGCACAACGAGACATTAATTCCCAGATAGTTAACAAACAAACATTGGAAGCAGCCCCCGTCTCATAAGAGGGTCCAACCAGGGGAGGCTACCCACAAACATAACAGAAAACAACTCAGAAACAGAATACATCTTAACCAGCCTTCCCCTTCTGCCCCTCTCAGGACTGCCGTGAAACCTCCGGTGCCCAATAGTCCGCATTAACTCTCCATGTGTTCCATGCTGTGTTTCCAATACTCACTTTAAAGGTTAATTCACAGTCCCACAATAAACTCCCCTCTTCTGGTCACACACCTCATGCTGCTCCAGGGCACACATTCCTTTCATCCTTTATTTTTTTCTGGAGCCTGTCCACAAACTGCTTGAGCTCCAGCGGGTCCGTGAAGAAAAGGGTTTTGTTTTCGTACTGCAAACGGACTTTGGCAGGATACAGGATTGAGAACCGAATTCCCTGATCATACAGTATCTTGCACAGCTGTCCCATTTTCTTTCTCTGATCTGACACTCGTGCAGAGTAATCCTGGAACAGCAGGACACGTGCTCCGTTGTAATCCAAAGCTCTGCTCATTCTAAATGCCTGCATGATCTTCTCTTTATCTGCATAATCCAAAATTCTTGCCAGGACGGGTCTCGGGCGTTGTTCACCTTCCGCGCTGCTCCCACGCGATGCACTCGTTCCACCCGTATTGCCCCCACAGCCTGGTCCAATTTCAGCTGTTCAGGGATCCAGCGAGTCACAAAATCCCTCAATTCTCCATCTTTCACTGATTCAGGGACACCGATTATTCTAACATTATTTCTGCGGCTCCTGTTCTCTAAGTCGTCCGTTAGCTGCATCAGTTGCCTCGCCAGGGTTTCCACCTGCTCTACTCTCCCTCCAGGGCCTCTGACCTGTCTTCTTGACGACCGATGCGATCCTCTGCACTTTGAAGTCGCGCTGCTTGCCTCTCCATATTTTCATTTAGAGTGTCCACAGAAGCCTGCAACTTGGAAAGTCTGTCATCCAGCACCGCTGTGATTTGCTTTGTCAACTCGCGAACTGCCTCCTCCTGCAACGTGATCACTGCGCTACTGGGCGCTGGGGACGCCATCTTGGAGCTCACGGGTTGTGCACGATCCCTGGGAGGCCTCGGTGTTTTTGCCGGCATACCACGGCTCGGTCACCCTCCCAATCCCGAAACCTCACCCACGAACACTCCAGAATGTGCTAACTGCAAGCAGGCTATTTTCGTTGCGGTAGGGGGCCGGGAGAGCAGGTTAATTAAGCAGAATATTACACCAGGGTCGGAGCAGGGCTTGAGAGCGTCTTATCCGCCTGCTGGCATCACGTGACCCCCCCATGATCCTTCCAACTCTTATATTTCCAAGTTACTCGCTTTAACGTCCTCCTTTAATCTCCAACTATGCTCCACCCCCCCCACTCATCAAAATGGTCACTGTCTTGATCTCATCTTCTCCTCCAACTGTTCACCCTCTAGTTTCCTTGCCTCTGATCTTCCCTCCTCTGATCACCATCTTATAACTTTCACACTTAAATCTCCTCCCTCCCAGTCCCGTCCTATCTTATCTAATTTATCTAGGAATCTTCACGATATTGACCCTTCATCTCTATCCTCCCATGTTTCAAACCTCCTCTCTACTGTGGCACCATCCACGTCTGTCAATGAGGCTGTTTCTTCTTACAACAATACTCTATCCTCTGCCTTAGACACTCTTGCACCTTTGATGACCCGCCCTGTAAGGCGTACAAAAACCCAACCTTGGCTGACTTCTAATATCCGCTACCTACGTTCCTGTACCCGCTCCGCCGAACGCCTCTGGCGGAAATCTCAGGCCCTTGCTGATTTCTTACACTTTAAGTTCATGCTGACCTCCTTCCAATCTGCTCTTTTACGTGCCAAACAGGATTATTATATCCAACTGACCAACTCTCTTGGCTCTAATCCTCGACTTCTCTTCACCACATTGAACTCTCTCCTCAAGGTG
>NW_021963633.1:0-69034 GCF_901765095.1 Microcaecilia unicolor | reverse complement strand
GCCAGGAGCTCCGGTGCATTGAGGGATTCGGTACCTGAGAAGCGTCGGCACTGAGAGGATCGCTCTTCCTCTATTCAGGAGGTGCCGATGCGTCGGTCTAGCAGTCCAGTACCTGCCCCCGAGCCTCGACAGATTCTAACACTGGCTCCTTTACCGACCCCGCAGCTTGTCCGACGGCAGCTCTCGACATGCGCATCAGGACCCTGCTTCCAGAACTTCTGGAAGGGTTGCTGTGCCAGTCTGCTTCGGTGTCGGGGGTGCTTGTGCCTCCGTACCGTCTGCTGCAGCGGCATCTGGCCCTTCGCCTGTGGTGAGGTCCCCGACCTTGGTGCCGCCTGTGGCATCGGTGTCAGTTGCCACCCAGGTCGACTCTCCTTCGACGTTGGTGGAGAAAGCTTCACCAGAGTCCAGGTGGGCGTCGACTTCTCGCCACCGCCATCGAGGACGTCATTCCTTGGCGTCGAGGCAGGCTCAGTTTCGGACTGCTTTGAAGGATGTCTTGAAGATGAGTGTTCGTAGGAGGAAGAGGAGGATCCCAGGTACTTTTCTTCTGACGAGTCCTATGGGATTCCTTCTGTTCCTTCCCCTCCACTGGAAAGGAGATTTTCTCCACCGGAGAGTCTATCCTTCACCTCCTTTGTCTGGGAAATGACTGCAGCTATTCCCTTCCCTATGAAGGTTGAGGTTGAACCCAGGGCTGAGATACTCGAGGTCCTGGATTATCCTTCTCCGCCTAGAGAGGCTGCAATGGCTCCTTTGCATAATACACTGAAGGAAGTCCTTATGCGAAACTGGTTGTTCCCTCTGTCTAATCCCGTGATCCCAAAAAAGACTGAATCCCAATATTGGATCCACGGGGAGCTTGGATTGATGAGGTCTCAGCTACCTCACAATTCCATGGTGGTGGACTCCGCTCTCAAAAGAGCCAAGAATACTAGGGACTATGCCTCGGCGCCCCCAGGCAGAGAATCTAGAACCTTGGACTCTTGGGAGGAAGGCGTATCAGGCCGCTATGCTCGCTGCCAAAATCCAAACATACCAGCTCTTCACGAGCATCCACTTGCGGAACTCGGTGAGGCAACGTCTAGCTTGGTTGATGCACTCCCTCCGGAGCAGGACGAGCCTTTTTGCCAGGTGGTCAGGCAGCAGAAGGCATATCGATAATTCCTGGCCAGGGGTATGTTCTACACTTTTGATGTAGCATCCAGGATCGCTGCCCAAGGTATAGTGATGCGCAGACACTCATGGCTGCGTGTCTCTGACCTGGATCATTCTGTCCAGCAGCGGATGGCGGATGTTCCTTGTCTGGGGGATAACCTTTTTGGTGAGAAAGTAGAGGATCTAGTTGACCAGCTCAAGAAGCACAATGATGCTATGGATTCTCTCTCCCGGCGGGCATCTTCTGCTACTACCTCCTCATCTAGGAGGTTTTTTTGGAGGGAAGAGGAGTGCTCCCTATTCCTGTGCTAGGCATAGGTACACGCCTGCTTCTCAGCAGCCTGTCCAGGCTCAGTCCCAGCACACTCATTCTCATCAACAGCGTGCACCTAAGGCCTCTGCAGCTCCCCAGCAAAAGCAAGGGACAGGCTTTTGACTGGCTTCAGTTCAGCATAACCTCAGTAAAAGTGTCCATGCTGGATGACTTGCTGGTTGGAGGGAGGTTGATATTTTTTTCACCAAAGGTGGCCTCTTATAACCTCCGACTGATGGGTTCTTCAAATAGTCTGGTCAGGATACACCCTCAGTCTGGAATCCAAACCTCCAAATTGTCCACCAGGAGCACATTCTTACAGTTCCCAGCACAAACAGGTACTTGCAGAGGAACTCTCCGCCCTTCTGAAGGCCCAAGTGGTCAAACCCGTTCCACCAGGGGAAGAAGGGCTGGGATTCTATTCCAGGTACTTCCTTGTGCAAAAGAAAACAGGGGGGATGAGTCCCATCCTAGACCTAAGGGCCCTGAACCAATTTCTTGCCGAGAAAAGTTCAGGATGGTTTCCCTAGGCACCTTTCTTCCCATGATTCACGAAAATGATTGGCTATGTATGCTCTCTGGACTTAAAGGATGCTTACACACACATCTCGATACTTCCAGCTCACAGAAAGTAACTTCGATTTTGGCTGGGAACACAGCACTTTCAATACCGTGTGCTTCCTTTTGGCCTGGCGTCTGCGCCCAGAGTGTTTACCAAATGCCTAGCTGTAGTCGCAGCGTCGCTACGCAGACTGGGTGTGCATGTGTTTCCTTATCTCGATGATTGGCTGGTGAAGAGCACCTCGAAGGAGGGTGCTCTGGAGTTCATGTGAATGACTATTCGGGTGCTAGAACTACTGGGGTTCGTCATAAATTATCCCAAGTCCCATCTCACCCCAGTTCAAACATTGGAATTCATTGGAGCCCTGTTGAACACTCAGACAGCTCGAGCTTATCTTCCCGAGACAAGGGCAGACAACCTTCTTTCCCTGGTGTCCATGGTTCGAGCGTCTCACCAGGTCACGGCTCGGCAGATGTTGAGACTTCTGGGGCATATTGCCTCCACAGTTCATGTCACACCCATGGTACCTCTACATATGAGATCAGCTCAGTGGTTTCAAGCTGCAGGGGATCTAGAGGATGTAATCCAACTGTCCACCGGTTTTCGGAATTCTCTTCACTGGTGGATGATTCGATCCAATTTGACCATGGGACGACCATTCCAAATTCCTCAGGCACGAAAAGTGCTGACGACGGATGCATCTCTCCTGGGGTGGGGAGCTCATATAGATGTGCTCCACACTCAGGGAGCCTGGTCTTTTCAGGAAAAGGTCTGCAGATCAACCTCCTGGAATTAAGAGCGATCTGGAACACTCTAAAGGCTTTCAGAGATTGGCTGTCCAACCAAGTAATCTTAATTCAGACAGACAATCAGGTTGCCATGTACTACACCAACAAGCAGGGGGGCACTGGATCTCACCCTCTGTGTCAGGAAGCTGTTCAGATGTGGCTTTGTGCTCGCTGTCACGGCATGTTTCTCCAAGCCACTTATCTGGCAGGCGTAAACAACAGACTGGCTGACAGGTTGGGCAGAATAATGCAACCTCACGAGTGGCCACTGAACCTGGGTGTATTCCACAAGATCTTCCGAGCGTGGGGCACCCCCTCGGTGGATCTTTTTGCCACTCAGATCAATTACAAGGTCCCTCAGTTCTGTTCCAGACTTCAAGCCCACGACAGGCTAGCGTCAGATGCCTTTCTCCTACCTTGGGGGACAGGCCTTCTGTATGTGTATCCTCCCATACTTCTAATAGGGAAGACTTTGCTGAAACTCAAGCAAGACCGTGGAACCATGATCCTGATTGCACCCTTCTGGCCGCGTCAGATCTGGTTCCCTCTTCTTCTGGAGATGCCCTTCGAAGAACCGTGGAGATTGGAGTGTTTTCCAACTCTCATCACTCAGAACGAGGGGTCGCTTCTACATTCCAACCTCCAGTCTTTGGCTCTCATGGCCTGGATGTTGAATTTTTGCTACATTTGTACCCCGTGCTATCCCACTCATGGCAGGCTCTATGCGGCGGGCAATGGAGGGTTAAGTGACTTGCCCAGAGTCACAAGGAGCTGCCTGTGCTGGGAATTGAACTCAGTTCCCCAGGACCAAAGTCCACCACCCTAACCACTAGGCCACTCCTCCACTCCGAGCTTAGAATTCGCCTCTTTGGGTCTTTCGGAGGGTGTCTCCCGAGTCTTGCTTGCTTCCAGAAAAGATTCCACGAAGAAGTGTTACTTTTTCATGCGGAGGAAGTTTGCCGTCTGGTGTGACAGCAAGGCCCTAGATCCTCTTTCTTGTCCTATATGGACCCTGCTTGAATACCTTCTACATTTGTCAGAGTCTGGTCTCAAGACCAACTCCGTAAGAGTTCACTTCAGTGCGATTAGTGCTTATCATCGCCGTGTAGAGGGTAAGCCTATCTCTGGACAGACTTTAGTTGTTCGCTTTATGAGAGGTTTGCTTTTGTCAAAGCCCCCTGTCAAACCTGCACCAGTGTCATGGGATCTCAATGTCGTTCTCATCCAGCTGATGAAAGCTCCTTTTGAGCCACTGAATTTCTGCCATCTGTAGTACTTGACCTGGAAGGTCAGTGAGCTTCAGGCCTTGGTAGTGCATGCACCTTATATCAAGTTCCATCACAAAAGAGTAGTCCTCTTCACGCACCCTAAGTTCCTGCCAAAGGTAGTGTTGGAGTTCCATCTGAACCAGTCAATTGTCTTGCCAACATTCTTTCCCCGTCCTCATACCTGCCCTGGCAAAAGCAGTTTGCATACCTTGGACTGCAAGCGAGCACTGGCCTTTTACGTGGAGCGGACAAAGCCCTTCAGACAGTCTGTCCAGTTGTTTGTTTCTTTTGATCCCAACAGGAGGGGAGTCGCCATTGGAAAACGCACAATCTCCAATTGGCTAGCAGATTGCATTTCCTTCATTTACGCCCAAGTTGGGCTGACTCTGCAGGGCCATGTCACGGCTCACGATGTTAGAGCCATGGCTACGTCAGTGGCTCACTTAAAGTTAGCCTCCCTTGAGGAGATTTGCAAGGCTGCAACGTGGTCTTCAGTCCACACATTCACATCTCACTACTGCCTTCAGCAGGATATCCGACGCAACAGTCGGTTTGGACAGTTGGTGCTGCAGAATCTGTTCAGGGTTTAGAATCCAACTCCACCCCCCTAGACCCATTTTTGTTCTGTCCCAGGCTGCACTCTGTTAGTTGTTTATGGTTTCAGGCCAATCTGTGTTATGTCCTCGCTGTTGCGAGGCCCAATTGTTCATTGTTTTGAGTGAGCCTGGTTGCTAGGGATACCCCACATGTGAGAACAAGCAGCCTGCTTGTCCTCGGAGAAAGCGAAGATACATACCTGTAGCAGGTATTCTCTGAGGACAGCAGGCTGATTGTTCTCAGAAACCCGTCCACCTCCCCTTTGGAGTTGTTTGTTTATTATTTGCTTTTTGATTAAACTGAGCGGGAATGCTCACGTGACGGGCGAGATGTTGTCCGCGCATGCGCGGTGCGCGCACCAGAAGGCTCTGGCAAAAAAAAAAATTTATTTTTGCTCTGCAAGAATTTGCCATTCCTGGGCCGCTGTGGACCGACTCACATGTGAGAACAATCAGCCTGTTGTCCTTGGAGAATACCTGCTACAGGTATGTATCTTCGCTTTTCCTGTAAGTTATTTTTTGTGCCTTTCATGGGTTTCGGGCTTGCTCTTGTATGTCTGCACGGTTGCAATTTTGTTAGAGAATGACATTGCTTGCTTAGGAGGCTACTCCTCCACTCCTGGTGGTTAGTGTAGCGGACTTTGATCCTGGGGAACTGGGTTCAATTCCCACTGAGCAAGTCACTTAACCCTCCATTGTCCCAGGTACAAAATAAGTACCCATATATAGTATATAAACCACAGAAAGGTGGTATATCAAATCCCATTCACTCCCCCCCCTTCCCCTTATTGATCACTATTGTTTGTGGTTTTTGGCATACAGGTCAATAAAGACTTCCATAAATAATTTAAAAAAAGTAATAGACTCAATAGGAGTTTCCATATCATCATGCTGATCAATCCATAGACTGGTGGGTTGTGTCCATCTACCAGCAGGTGGAGATAGAGAGCAATCCTTTTGCCTCCCTATATGTGGTCATGTGCTGCCGGAAACTCCTCAGTATGTTCTCTATCTCAGCAGGTGGTGGTCACACACAGCAGCAGCTCTGGCTAGGTCTCCAAGCCTAATCTTTAGGTTTTGTTGAGTACCTGGGGTTGAGGGCTCTTCTTGAGCAAGTGCAAACCTGGTGGCGCCAGGTCCCTCCTTTTCTCCCCCCTCCCGCTGGCTCCGTTCAAAAAAAAAAAAAAAAAAAAAAAAATTTTGGACGTCCTTAAGGGCGTTTATTTCTACGTTTATTTAAACGTTTATTGCAGCTACTCACTGGGACACCAGGTCGTTACAGCTCGGAGCGAGAAGCAGGTAATTTTTACCTTTTTATAGTGGGCAGGGGGTTCCCCGATTGATCTCCACGTGGCCTATGGCGTCGGAGGGCGAGGGCGCGAAGAATCGCTCCCCGGACTGCGTGTTCGCTTCTAGCGGGGATGCGGGGGTTTTAAAGTCTGATTCGCCCTTGTTGGGTGTCAGTTTGGAGGCCGGTCAGTGTCCCGGGTCTTCCTCCGGCGCGGCGGTTTTTCCCGCCATAAACGCCCATCCCCCGCTGCTCGCCTCCGCCATCTTGGCCGGCCACTCTGCTCGGACGGCTTCTTCTTGGGCCGCCCTTGGGCGACGGCAAAAAAGCGGCTAAAGTTAAGCGCCGTTCTTCCCACGCGGCTCCTTCGCGGAGTGTCGCGCCGGACGCCATCTTGGATGCGCAGCATGTTGCTCCCCCGCTCTTGCGAGCGCCGGTAGAGGGTGCGTCTAGGGCTGTGGCCCAGGCTGCTGAAATACACAGTCTGGGGGGTTTCTCCCCCGAGTTTATTTTGCTGCTGCATCAGGCCTTCCTTATGCAAAACGCTGCCCCTTCTCCCTTGTCCGATAACGGAGTTGAGGCCCCCGGAAGTAAACGCCCTCGGGTGGATTCCCAGGCCTTAGAGGACGCTGTTTCCTCTGATGTAGATGAGGGCAGCATATCTGAGTTCTCCCCAACGGTCCTTTGGGGATTCCTTGGAGGAGACGGATTCCCGCTCGGATGGAGCGGATGACCCCTCTGCAGCGCGGATCTTTCGCTCAGAGGATTTGCCCAACCTGTTACTGCAGGCCATGAGCATTTTGAAGATTTCCTCGCCAGAGGACGTCTCTCCCTCAGCCCCTGTTGGTTCTGCCATTATGCTGGGGACGAAGCGCCCGCCTAGAACCTTCCACGTGCATGATGCCATGCACACCTTAATTTCGGCTCAATGGGATGTCCCAGAAGCGAGCCTCAAAGTGGCTAGGGCTATGTCCCGCCTCTATCCTTTGCCTGAAAGTGAACGTGAGGCCTTTATTTGGCCTACTGTGGATTCTTTAATCACTGCGGTGACTAAGAAAACGGCGTTGCCGGTGGAAGGTGGCACGGCCCTAAAGGACGCCCAAGACAGAAGATTGCAAGCGGCTTTAAGGTCGTCCTTCGAGGCGGCTGCCTTAAGTTTGCAGGCCTCAGTTTGCGGCTCCTATGTGGCCAGGGCGTGCCTGACGATGGTGCAGCGGGCTTCCCCCTTGGATCCTTCCTTGAGGGCTGACTGGCCGGCCCTGGAATCGGGCTTGGCTTATTTGGCAGACTTACTGTATGATGTCTTGAGAGCCTCGGCTAAAGGTATGGCTCAGACAGTCTCTGCGCGGCGCTGGCTTTGGCTGAAACATTGGTCTGCGGACCACGCCTCTAAGTCCCGCCTGGCTAAGTTGCCTTTTAAAGGCAAGCTGCTCTTTGGGGTCGAGCTGGACAAAATCGTGACCGATCTCGGCACGTCTAAGGGCAAGAGGTTACCAGAGGTCAGGGCTCGGGCCAGTGCTCGCCCCGGTATCTCCAGAGGACGGTTTCAGGAAGCCTGTCGGTACCGCCCGGGCAAGTCGGGCTTCTCTGCCCCCTTTTCCTTCAAAAGGAACTTCTCCCCCAAGCAGCATTCCTTTCGCAGAGACCGCCGTCCCGGAGGTACGCCCTCCGGTCCTCCCCCAGGGTCTCGTACCCAATGACGGGGCCCTGGTCCATGGCCCAGTGCAGATTGGAGGACGCCTGTCCTCGTTTCTGGGCGAGTGGACCAGGGTAACTTCAGACGCTTGGGTTCTGGAAGTCATCAGAGACGGCTACAAGTTAGAGTTCTGCCGACCCTTAAGAGACGGGTTTGTACTCTCTCCCTGCAAGTCTCCGGTCAAAGCTGTGGCAGTGCAGCAGACCTTGGACAACCTGATACGCCTGGGTGCGGTCGTTCCGGTGCCAGAAAATCAGATTGGCAAGGGACGTTACTCCATTTACTTTGTGGTACCAAAGAAAGGAGGTTCTGTCCGGCCTATCCTCAACCTCAAAGGGGTCAATCGGGTCTTGAAAGTGCGGCACTTTCGCATGGAGACGCTCCGCTCTGTTATAGCGGCAGTGAAGGCAGGGGAGTTCTTGGCTTCCTTGGACATCAAGGAAGCGTACCTGCATATTCCCATCTGGCCTCCTCATCAACGCTTTCTGCGTTTTGCAGTCCTGGGCCGACACTTCCAGTTTAGAGCCCTCCCTTTCGGGTTGGCTACTGCTCCGCGGACCTTCTCCAAAGTAATGGTGGTCATCGCGGCCTTCCTGCAAAAGGAAGGAGTACAAGTCCATCCTTATCTGGACGACTGGTTGATCCGAGCCCCCTCTTATGCAGAGTGCGGCAAAGCTGTGGACCGGGTGGTTGCTCTTTTGAGCTCCCTGGGGTGGATCATCAACTGGGAGAAGAGCCAGCTGCACCCGACTCAGTCCCTGGAGTATCTGGGAGTTCGATTCGACACCCAAGTGGGCAGAGTGTTCCTGCCAGACAATCGGATTGTCAAACTTCAGGCTCAGGTGGACCAGTTCCTAGTAGCCTCTCCTCTTCGGGCTTGGGACTATGTGCAGCTGTTGGGCTCTATGACGGCCACGATGGAAGTAGTGCCCTGGGCCAGGGCTCATATGAGACCACTACAACACTCTCTGCTGCAGCGCTGGACTCCGATGTCGGAGGATTATGCTGTGCGCCTTCCCTTGGACCCAGCAGTGCGCAAGGCGCTGAGCTGGTGGCAGCAGACAGACAAGTTGTCTGCAGGAATGCCTCTGGTGACCCCGGAGTGGATTGTCGTCACGACGGACGCCTCTTTGTCGGGCTGGGGAGCCCACTGCTTGGGAAGGACAGCGCAGGGGCTCTGGTCTCCTGCAGAGGCAAAGTGGTCTATCAACCTCCTGGAACTCAGAGCCATTCGGTTGGCGCTTTTGGAGTTCATCCCGGTACTGGCGTTGAAGCCAGTACGGGTCCTGTCGGACAATGCCACGGCTGTGGCCTACGTCAACCGCCAGGGAGGTACCAAGAGCGCCCCTCTAGCCAAGGAGGCCATGAATCTATGCCAGTGGGCGGAAGTGAAACCTGGAACAGCTGTCAGCGGCCCACATTGCCGGAGTCATGAATGTCAAGGCGGACTTTCTCAGTCGCCATACCTTGGATCCCGGAGAGTGGCAGCTATCTGCTCAGGCGTTCTTGGACATCACGAAGCGCTGGGGCCAGCCGAGCCTAGATCTGATGGCGTCATCGGCCAATTGCCAAGTGCCGCGCTTTTTCAGCAGAGGACGGGACCCTCGATCCCTGGGAGTAGATGCTCTTCTCCAACAGTGGCCGACACAGGAGCTTCTCTATGTGTTCCCGCCCTGGCCCATGTTGGGTAGGGTGCTAGACCGGGTGGCAAAGCGTCCGGGCCGGATAATCCTGGTGGGTCCGGACTGGCCCAGACGTCCCTGGTATGCGGACTTGATCAGGCTCTCAGTGGACGATCCTCTGCGGCTGCCAGTGGAGCAGGGCCTGTTGCATCAGGGTCCCGTGGTGATGGAGGATCCCTCCCCCTTTGGTCTTACGGCCTGGCTATTGAGCGGCAGCGTCTGAGAAAGAAGGGCTTCTCAGACAAGGTCATCGCCACTATGCTGAGAGCGAGGAAGCGCTCTACTTCTACTGCTTACGCCAGGGTTTGGCGTACCTTTGCAGCGTGTTGTGAAGCAGGCTCACTTTCTCCCTTCACTGCTCCAATTTCTTCAGTGTTGGCGTTCCTGCAAGAAGGTCTGGAGAAAGGCCTGTCGCTCAGTTCCCTTAAAGTCCAGGTAGCGGCTGTGGCTTGCTTCAGGGGCCGCCTGAAGGGTGCTTCCCTGGCTTCGCAGCCAGATGTGGTGCGCTTTCTCAAGGGAGTTAATCACCTGCGCCCTCCTCTGCACTCAGTGGTGCCTGCGTGGAATCTCAACCTGGTGCTAAGAGCCTTGCAGAAGCCGCCTTTTGAACCCTTGTCAAGGGCATCTCTGAAAGACCTGACGTTGAAAGCAGTCGTTTTGGTGGCTATCACTTCAGCCAGAAGAGTTTCCGAGCTCCAGGCACTCTCATGTCGAGAGCCCTTTCTGCAGTTCACGGAGGCAGGAGTGTCTATTCGCACAGTGCCTTCCTTCCTGCCCAAGATTGTTTCTCGCTTCCATGTGAATCAGCAGCTCTGTCTCCCTTCCTTTCGTAGGGAGGACTACCCAGAGGAATACTCTGCTCTCAAATATCTGGATGTGAGACGAGTCATCATCAGATACTTGGAAGTGACCAATGATTTCCGGAAGTCGGATCATCTGTTTGTCCTGTTTGCAGGTCCTCGTAAGGGTCTGCAGGCTGCTAAGCCTACAGTGGCAAGATGGGTCAAGGAAGCCATTGCAGCAGCTTATGTGGCCGCGGGGAAGGTGCCGCCTATCCAGCTGAAGGCTCACTCCACTAGAGCTCAGGCGGCCTCGATGGCAGAGGCCGGGTCCGTCTCCTTGGAAGAGATTTGCAAGGCGGCAACTTGGGCATCGGCCCATACCTTCTCCAGGCATTACCGCTTGACTGTGGCTTCTCGGGCGGAGGCCCGGTTTGGAGTTTCAATGTTGCGGTCAGGGATTTTTATGTCCCGCCCTGGGTGAGTACTGCTTTGGTACATCCCACCAGTCTATGGATTGATCAGCATGATGATATGGAAGGTAAAATTATGTATCATACCTGATAATTTTCTTTCCATTAATCATAGCTGATCAATCCATAGTCCCTCCCAGATATCTGTATTGTTTATATTCTTGTTGCATTTCAGGTTCAAGTTTAGTCTTCAGTTCCTGTTCAGGAGGACTTCGTGTTCAAGTTTTTCAATGGATTCTTCAAGAGTTGAGACGAATTTGTGTTACAGTGAGCTGCTGCATTCCTCTCCCCTCCGTTTTACGGGGCTGGATTGAGACTTAAATTCTGCCGGCGCTCCCTCCCGCTTCGTGCGGCAGTAGGGCAGCTTTGTACCCCTCCCGCTTCGGCGGTGTTAGGGTCAGTCAGCTCCTGTTGCGGTTGCAGGATAAGCCAGATCCCCCCGCATCGGTGGGGTGGTGTCCCTCCCCCGCTCCGCGGGGATGAGCTGGACGGATTCCCCTCCCCCACTTGTGTGGGGATGAGCTGGGTTAATTCCCCTCCCCCGTTTCGGCGGTGGTGAGCTGGGCAGAGTGTCCCTTTGTGGGTGTAATTCTCTAAGTGCTGAGTCCTGCGGATGGAGCTTGGATATCGACATACTGAGGAGTTTCCGGCAGCACATGACCACATATAGGGAGGCAAAAGGATTGCTCTCTATCTCCACCTGCTGGTAGATGGACACAACCCACCAGTCTATGGATTGATCAGCTATGATTAATGGAAAGAAAATTATCAGGTATGATACATAATTTTACCTTAGAGACATGGAAAACAATTAACATAGTAAATGACGGCAGATAAAGATCTCTACGGTTCATCCAGTCTGCCCAACAAGATAAACTCATTATATGTATACCCGAGTTTGATTTGTCCTTGCCTTTCTCAGGGCACACACCGTAGAAGTCTACCCAGCACTGTTCTTGTACTAAGTTCTGTAGCTAACTTTGAAGCCTCTTAAACTTTACACTCCAGCCTATGACCCAAGTATCATAGTAACATAGTAAATGACGGCAGATAAAGACCTGAACGGTCCATCCAGTCTGCCCAACAAGATAAACTCATTTTACATGGTATGTAATACTTTATATGTATATCCGAGTTTGATTTGTCACTGCCTTTCTCAGGGCACAGACCATAGAAGTCCGCCCTGCACCAGTTTTATTCTCCAAATACCAGCGTTGCCACCCAATGTCCTCTAACATTCCATAGATCCATTCCTTCTAAACAGGATTCCTTTGTGTTTATCCCATGCATGTTTGAATTCCATTACCGTTTTCATCTCCACCACCTCCCGCAGGAGGGCATTCCACATATCCACCACCCTCTCCATGAAAAAATACTTCCTGACATTAGTCCTGAGTCTGCCCCCCTTCAACCTCAATTCATGACCTCTAGTTCTACTGCCTTCCCGTCTCCGAAAAAGGTTCCATTTGCGGATTAATATCTTTCAAATATTTGAACGTCTGTATCATGTTACCCCTGTTTCTCCTTTCCTCTAAGGTACATGCAGCATCTTCTCTCTCTCTCTCTCTCCCCCCCCCACCCCTCATCCAGAATCTCCTGTCTCTTTCTCTGCTTTCCATGTAATGTCTCCTCTTCCCCTCTCTCTCTCTCTGCCCCCTGTCCCCGCCATGCAGGATTTCCTCACTCCTTTCTGCCCTACCCCAGCCATCTAGGATCTCTACCTGCATTTCTTAAAAAAAAAAAAAAAAGGATTGTGTATCTTTCTGTACCTGGACTATATTCTCATTGTGTCATACACATTAGGATGCAGAGAAATCTGCTCAAATACCTATGTATTTTCATCAAATGTCTTATTAGTCTAGGAAACGATAAAAATGTAATTGCTTAGAAATTGGTTATTTGGTACACACCAAGGTATTATTTATCAATAAGAGTATAACTAGCATGGCTTAGACTTGTATGCTTAGTTCCCACTCATGTTAACTTTGGAAACTCCCCCCCCCCCCCCCCCCCCCCAAAAAAAAAAAAAAAAAAATCAGTTCTGGGGCTATTCCATTGGAATAAATGTGTCTTGCATTTTTATTTGTTCCATGAGCTTTTAGAATAAAAGGATTGCACTTATATGTATTGATATTCCCTCATCTCCTTTTCTTAGTTACCTTTTAACTCTATATCCATATTTTAAATTTATCACTCTGATATTTGCATGGGGATCTGATTAAACATTAGCACAGTTGTGTTCTGTTTTACTTAATTGTGCTGGGAGGGGCAACGTAGGAAGAGTTCTGAAAAAACTGCAGTTCTAAAATGTGTTTGACTTTGACTGCCATGCATATCGGAGATAAACAAGAATTCTTTTTTTTTTTTTTATTGAAGTTTTTGAACAATTGCATATTGACAACATCCTCATAACAGTAAACAAGAATTCTTAATGATTTTAAAATATCAGTTGAATGATCTCAAATTATTTGTACTACAGCTAAAAACTTTTAGGTAACTTCTATGTAAATATATTTTTATTGATTGTAGGTATTAGCAGAACTTGATATGTGGCATTTGTGAACCCTGTTTGCCCAAATGTTAAGTTTAAAATGTTATTTTTTTTGTTTGATCTTTTTCCTACCCCGCTCCACTCTTGTGAAGTGCACTATGACTACTTATATGGTTATGAAGAACAGCACGGAGAAAGAACTGAACAAATGTACCCAGCAGAAGTAAATGCCAATATGATGTATTACTATGATGATGGAACCGGTGTACAGATGTATACTGTGGATGAAACCCTGCTGAAAGAATACATCAAGCGCCAAATGTAAGTTGACAGTGTTTTTAAATTGCTGTTAAGAAGTACTACTTTAATTACCTTGAACAGCATGCTAGCAGCCCTCACATGTTGGTAATGCTATCTGAGGGAGCCTGATTCAGAATGGTATTTACAAAGCTTAAGGGCTTTTGAAAATGCTTTTCTAATGTGTGGGCATTGTCCCCTGATATTCAGCTGGCAGTGGTCAGTATTTTTTTAAATGCAGACCATTGCCGGCTAAATTAGCCCCCAATTTTCCGTTACTTCCGTTAATTTTCCGTGCCCAGGCCATGTCCAGGCACAGGCACGTTCTCCGAGGACAAGCAGGCTGCTTGTTCTCACTGATGGGTTGGTGTCCACGGCAGTCCAGGAACGGAGGATTTTTCCAGCAAAAATCAAAAAAGCTTTAAGACAGCTTCCGGAGTGTGAGGGACTCGCACCGCGCATACGCGGCCATCTTCCTGCCCGCCCGCGTACGTTCCCGCCTCAGTTTTTCTTTTTCCGCGGAGGAGTGTGACTGCGTGTCAGTCTCTCTCCCTCAGGCCCAGAGAAAGACTTCGGCGTTTTTTCGCTTTTGTTTGCGCTTTCATTTTGTTTTACATCGCCCCTTTGTCTTTTTTTTCCAGTTTTCAAGAAAAAATTTTTTTTCCCTTATATTCTTAGGTTTTTCCCTTTTTTAAGTTTTCTTTCGATTTCGTTGCGGCCTTCTTAGACGGCGCATACACGGTTCTCATTTTTGTGCCCCTCTGTTTTTGCCTCCAGCGCAGTCTTTTTTTCGAAGTCCCTCTTAGCCTTCCTTATCTGCGCTTTGCACTTGTCTTGAAATTCCTTATGCTGTTTCTTATTATTTTCAGTCGGTTTCTTCTTCCATTTTCTGAAGGATTTTCTTTTAGCTTTAATAGCTTCGTTCTCCTCACTTTTTTTTAATTTGCATGAAGTCTTTATTGTCAAATTAAAGAATCAGTACAGAATGCAACAAGAAAGCATTATACACAAGTACATAATTCAAAGCACTACAAGAAACGCCAAGAAATAAGATTCCAAACTGCAAAGAACAGCACAATAGAACTTCATTATTTTATAAACTTTCAGATTTTCCCCCAAAATCCCCCAACTCCCTCCTCCCACCGTCCCTCCAGCCTATTCAGACCACCCAACCACCTTGTTACCAGTCTCTGTCCTCAGTTATACTAAACATTTTTTAGGAAAGGCTCCCAGATCGCATGCCACCTGCAGGTTTGGTTACGCCGCTCCGCTAGAAGCCTCTCCATCTCACAAACATACCTTCCTCCACGACCCTCCAGACCGGTCAAGACGCATGGGTTATGTCCTCCTACCAGCAGAGGGAGACTGAGAAACACTGAGCTTTTGAATACTGTATATATAACCTGTGCAGTACATTCACTAGCCAGTATTTTCTCAGTCTCAGCAGAGGTAGATGGACAGCCTGTGCAGTCTCCAATAGTCTGGTGAGGTAGTTTGGTTATATAGTTAAGGGGGTTTCTCCTCTTATTTCCTTATTTATTGGTTTGGAGTATTCCCTGTACGTGGAAAAAAAAAAAAAAAAAAAGTGCTTCGGGGCCCTGGGTCCGGTGGGGCCCAGTTTTCCCCTTGGGGTGTTACACCTGTTTTCAGGTCCCTCCCCCTGTGCTGCTCTCTCTGGAGACGCTGGCAGCTTGTGCCTCGGCTGCTTTCTAGTATTGTAGCCTTGAGAGCCCCCACTTTTCAGCTGCCAAGGAGAAATTGGTAATATCTCTTTAAGAGCCGTCTGCAGCCTTGTTGGTAATATCCCTTCAAGACTCGTCTGCAGCTTTGTTTACATAGCAACAGTCGGCAGGCCCGTTCCTATTACTGGCGAAAGAGTGAGAGAGAGCAGGGCGGATAATTATTGTGGGGAAAGCTGTGAGACAGAGTGTTTGCGCCGGTCAGTGCTTTGAAGTTATGGCGGGCAAACTTCTTCGCTGTCGCGCGTGCTCGCGTCGGGGTGTAGAGGCGCCGGGAGGTCAGTGCCGGCTGTGCGGCGAACCGAAGCAGGTCGCGCCGGTGGCGGCTCCCCCTGTGTTAATAGCGGAGGCCCCAGCTAGTTCGGGGGTGTTGGGAGTAGCAGCAACTTCGGCAGGGCCGGTTTCAACGAATTTAGTTTTGGCGGGAACGGCCGCCATTTTGGATTCCGCGCGCCCCGCGGAATCAGCTGTTTTCAGCCCTGCTGCTACCGGATCGGCTCCGAAGGTGGCGCCGGAGGGTCCAGGAGGAGTTGGTTTTCCTCCGGATTTTGTATGGACCCTGTTTCAAGCCTGGAAGTCGGGACCCCCACCTTTAGGGGAGGGGGTTAGTGCGGCTCCGACTAAGAGGCCTCGGTTTGAGTGGGACGACGAGGAGGGATTCTCCCCTGTAGGATCTGAAGGGGCCTTGAGTGATAGCGCGGATCCTGAGGGGTTTGAGGGTCCTCAAGAGCCGGAATTGGTGGTCCCGGGGGAGGATCCTTCTGTAGTGAGAATTTTTCACAGGGAGGAGCTTGCGGAACTCATTGAGCAGGTTTCTTCCACCCTTAAGTTCGAACAGCCAGAGGCGGTTTTGGGGGAGGCTAGGCGGGTGGATCCCTTGGTTAAGGGGATTCAGCGGCAGGCTAGGTCTTTTCCCATGAATAAGGACATCCGGGATATGGTGGTTCAAGAGTGGCATTCGCCGGATTCTCCCTGTAAAGTGTCTAAAGCAATGTCTAGGCTGTACCCGCTCCCACAGGAAGATAGAGATTCCTTTAAGGCTCCCACAGTGGATGCGGTGGTGACAGCAGTCACCAAAGCCACGGCTATACCGGTAGACGGGGGGACTGCTCTCCGGGATCCCCAGGATAGGAGACTTGAGGCCTTCCTCAAGCGGAGTTTTGATTTGTCGGCCCTGGCCCTGCAGGCCTCGATTTGTGGGGGGCTGGTTGCGAGGGCGTGTTTCCGTTGGGCCGAGAAGCTGCTTGATGACTCGGTGGAGGTTGGGACCTCCGGGGTGCAGGAATTAGCCAAATTGGAAATGGGATCCTCCTTTTCGTCTGATGCGCTTTATGATTTACTCCGTGCTTCGGCCAAGAATATGGCTATGCTGGTGGGGGCACGTAGGGCACTGTGGTTGCGAGGTTGGGTCGCGGACACGGCCTCCAAAGCGAAGCTTTGCTCTCTCCCGTTTAAGGGGTCCATGCTCTTTGGGGAGGATTTGGATAAGTTGGTGAAAGGTCTCAGCGATGCCAAGGCCCCTCGTCTTCCGGATTTTCGTCCTAAGGCGGCGTTCAGGGGTACTTCCTCCCGAGGGCGGTTTAAGGAGGCTCGCCGGTATAGGCCCGGGAGGACTGGTGGGGCCTTTAGAGGTCGGTTTTTCCAGCGAACTCAGTCCTTTCGGGGGAATCGGCGCGGAGGCCGTGATTTCTCCGCGGGAGGACAGGGAGGACAGGTGTCGGGGCGTAATTCACAATGAAGGTGTGCGGGTCCAGGCCCTGGTTCGGGTAGGGGCTCGGCTGAGTCAGTTTTACCAGGACTGGGCCCGAATCACATCGGATCAGTGGGTCCTCGAAGTGGTGCGAGACGGGTACGCTCTGGAGTTCGACGGTTCGCCTCCCGAAAGGTTCCTGGAGTCCCCTTGTCTTTCGAGACTCAAACGGGCGGCGGTGCGAGACACGTTGGCGCGGCTGATCAGTCTGGGGGCGGTGGTTCCTGTTCCCGCCGCTCAGCGCCGCTTGGGCTGCTATTCAATCTACTTTGTGGTTCCAAAGAAGGAGGATGCCTTTCGACCTATCTTGGATCTGAAGGCAGTCAGTGCAGCCCTCAGAGTCCCCTCTTTCCGCATGGAGACATTGAGGTCGGTCATTGTCGCGGTGCGGGAAGGGGAGTTTCTCACGTCTTTGGATCTGACGGAGGCTTATCTGCACATCCCCATTCGGGCCGCTCATCAGCGATTTCTGCGTTTTGCGGTTTTAGGGAAGCATTTTCAGTTTTGTGCTCTGCCTTTCGGACTAGCAACGGCTCCTCGAACCTTTTCCAAGGTCATGGTGGTAGTGGCGGCGGCCTTGCGGAAGCAAGGGGTTCTGGTGCACCCGTATCTGGACGACTGGTTGATTCGGGCAAAGTCCCAGTCGGAGAGCGAGGAGTCGACTGCTCGAGTGGTGCACTTTCTTCAGTCTCTGGGCTGGGTAGTGAACTTTGGCAAGAGTCACCTGGTGCCGTCGCAGTCGCTGGAGTACCTGGGGGTTCTATTCGATACCAGGAACGGTCGGGTCTTTCTGCCGGGCCCTCGGATTCGCAAGTTGCAGAGTCAGATCCGACTATTTCTGTCAGGGGCGGCTCCGACGGCCCGGGAGTACCTGCAAGTCCTGGGGTTGATGGCAGCCACCATAGAGGTAGTTCCGTGGGCCCGGGCGCATATGCGGCAGTTGCAGTCAGCTCTTCTCAGTCGGTGGGCGCCGCTGTCGCAGGAGTTGGATGTACGCCTTCAGCTGCCGGTTACCCCACGCCTCAGTCTCCAGTGGTGGTTAGACCCAGGCAATCTGGAGAAGGGAATGCCGTTGGAGGCTCCGCAGTGGGTGGTTCTCGTCACAGACGCCAGTCTTCAGGGCTGGGGAGCTCATTGTCTCGGTCAGGTAGCTCAAGGACGCTGGTCTCAGGTAGAAGCTCAGTGGTCCATCAATCGTTTGGAAACCCGGGCCATTCGGCTAGCGCTTCTGGCGTTTCAGAGTGTTCTGGTACGGAAAGCAGTCCGGGTGTTTTGCGACAACGCCACCGCCGTGGCTTATGTCAACCGTCAGGGGGGCACAAAGAGTCAGGCGGTCGCGGAGGAGGCGGCGCTGTTGTGTCAATGGGCGGAGATTCATCTTCTAGCGCTCTCCGCGGCACATGTGGCTGGAGTAGACAACGTGGAGGCAGATTACCTAAGCAGGCATGCTCTAGACCCCGGAGAGTGGTCGATTCATCGGTCGGTGTTCAATCGCATTGTGTCGGTCTGGGGACTTCCCGTGATGGATCTCATGGCAACGGCCCGCAATACTCAGGTTCAGAGGTTTTTCAGTCGCCGGAGGGATCCTCGAGCGGAAGGCATAGATGCGCTCCTAATGCCGTGGCCGCAGGAGTTGCTGTATGTGTTTCCCCCATGGCCGTTGGTCGGTCGGGTGATTCAGCGCATCGCTCGACACCCCGGACAAGTGATTCTGTTAGCCCCGAATTGGCCGCGTCGGCCGTGGTACGGAGATCTGGTGCGATTGGCGATAGTGGATCCTCTGCCGCTGTCAGATTCAGGGGTGTTGTGTCAGGGACCGATAGTTATGCCAGATCCGGATCGGTTCTCGCTTACGGCCTGGCTCTTGAGAGGCACAGGTTAAGGAAGAAAGGTTTTTCTGCCAGAGTTATCGATACGATGTTGAGTTCGCGTAGGCAGTCCACTTCGCTGGCGTATGTCCGGGTCTGGAGAGTTTTTGAGCATTGGTGTGCAGATAGGCAGGTTCTTCCCTTTCGGGCGTCGGTGACAGATGTTTTGGAGTTTTTACAGGATGGTATGGACAGGGGTTTGGCCTTGTCGTCTTTGAAGGTGCAGGTAGCGGCTTTGTCGTGTTTCCGTGGGAAGCTCCAAGGAAAGTCATTAGCTTCTAGTCCTGATGTGGTTCGATTTTTGAAGGGTGTTAAGTTACTGCGCCCGCCCCGGCGGCGGATGGTGCCTCCGTGGGATTTGAATCTCGTTTTGGATACTTTGGTGAGGCCGCCGTTTGAGCCTTTGGTTTCTGTTTCAGATAAGGATCTGTCCCTAAAGACGGTGTTCTTGGTGGCTATTTCTTCAGCTCGGCGGGTGTCAGAACTTCAGGCTTTGTCTTGTAGAGAGCCCTTTTTGTCTTTTTCCAAGGAGAAGGTCTCGTTGCGCCCGGTGCCGTCCTTCGTGCCCAAGGTGGTTTCAGAGTTTCATGTGAATCAAGTGATTTCCTTGCCAGTTTTAGGTGATTTGGCCGGGGATGCAGAGCAGCGTCGACTGGCCAAGTTAGATGTGCGAAGAGTCTTGCGCTGTTACATTTCCAGAACTCGACACTATAGGCTCTCTGATCGTTTATTCATTCTCCATGGTGGGGCAAGGAAGGGCGTGGCAGCTTCCAAAGCTACGATAGCGAGATGGTTGAAGGAGTCAATTGCTTCGGCGTATTTGCTGAAGGGCCGCGTGGTCCCTAAGGAATTTTCGGCTCATTCTACCAGGGGTATGGCGGCTTCCTGGGCGGAGAGTAGTATGATTCCTCCATTAGATATTTGTCGAGCGGCGGTTTGGTCGTCATTGCATTCTTTTGTTAAACATTACAGGATTGATGTGCATGCCAAGGAAGAGGCAGGGTTTGGGGCTGCGGTGTTGACCTCGGGCCTACGTGGTTCCCGCCCTTAAGATATTACTGCTTGGGTACGTCCCATGCGTCTTGACCGGTCTGGAGGGTCGTGGAGGAAGGTGAAATTAGATCTTACCTGCTAATTTTCTTTCCTCTAGACCCTCCAGACCGGTCAAGGCCCGCCCTGTCTGTACTGTAGGCCAAGAGGTCTGTAGTCGGTTGTTCTATCTTGGCAGCTGTTGAGTGTGATTTCTATGGTTTCAGACTTGGTTTGTATAAGTCTGGTCAGGTGTGACCGTGTTTGTTAGTCCACCTGTGGAAGCACACACTAGATGAAGGACACAATGAAGGATATGAAGAAAGTGTCCAGTTGGCAATGACCACGTACGGGGTTATTAGTTCTAGTTGGTGTTATTGTTTTTTCTCTGCTTTGTCAGGGTTATACTGGCTAGTGAATGTACTGCACAGGTTATATATACAGTATTCAAAAGCTCAGTGTTTCTCAGTCTCCCTCTGCTGGTAGGAGGACATAACCCATGCGTCTTGACCGGTCTGGAGGGTCTAGAGGAAAGAAAATTAGCAGGTAAGATCTAATTTCACCTTAATTTAGAAAGCCATCTCGCTATTGGAGGTGTCTTAGACATTTTCCAACAGGAAGCGATTACAATCCTAGCTGCACTTGTTGCATACCTCGTCAATATCTGCTGGTCATGTGAAAGGCTTGCCTCCTTAACCGAGAACAAGAAAAAGGCAGGGTTCCAAGGAATAGGGCATCCCATCCATTTCTGTAATCGATTCTGAATGGATTTCCAGAATGCCCGTATCCTTGCACACGCCCACCACATATGCCCCATAGTGCCCTTAACCCCGCAACCCCTCCAGCACTCACCAGACAAGGTAGGGTATATGCGCCGGAGACGCTCCGGCGTCAAATACCACCGGAACAGCACCTTGATAGCATTTTCCTTGAAGGGTACATGAGTGGACACTCCCACCGCTGCCCGTTCTATCCTCTCCCATTCAGCCTCCGAGATCTCCATGCCCAGCTCCCTCCGCCAGCCTCCTCTGTGAAGTGTGTATCGTGGCGCCTGCAGTCTAATACAACTGTATAAGCGAGATATTAAACCACTCGTCGCTGCATGCCCTTCACATATTGCTTCCATAGGCAACTTTTCCCTGGCCACCACCTCCCTGATTGCCTGTGTGGTGAGGAAGTGGGTTACTTGTCGATATGCAAATTCGTCCCTTCCCACTATCGGGAATCGGGCCACAGCTTCAGCAAAGGACAACAATGAATTGCCCTCAAACAACTGTCCCCAGGTTCTCAATCCCTCTCCGTACCATCTGGTGAACACTCCTGTTTCAGTCCCAGGGTAGAACATTGGGTTAAATGCTATCGGGGACAGACGTGATAGCATACATTTTTTCCGGGGAAAGAGACTATCCCAGTATGAGAGCGTTACCTGAATGGCTGGACATGCCCCCTCCCCAATTGATCTAAACGGGCTAGGAAGCCACATTAGTGTCCCAAGTGGTCTCGGGCCTGCAGACTGCTGCTCTATGTGTACCCATTGTCTATCAGGATACCCCTGGAACCATTCAATGGCTGCGCATGCTTGGGCTGCTCGGTAGTACCAGGCCAGGTTAGGTACCCCCAACCCTCCCCATCTTTTATCCTGATATAAAAGAGATCGCGATAGGCGTGGCCTCTTCCGTGCCCAAATAAAACGTACAATACGATCTTGCAAGGTTGCAAGGAACTTTCTAGGTAGCACTATCGGGAGGACTTGGAATAGGTATAGTAAGCGTGGCAACACATTCATCTTAACAGTAGCTATTCTGCCAAACCATGATAACTCCAAGTCCCCCATCTGTCCAAGTCGGCCGAAAGAACTCTAGCCAACCCTTTGTAGTTTGCTGTGAAAAGGTCAGATAGATTAGCTGTTAAATTCACTCCCAAGTAACGGATTCCTTTCGGGGCCCATCGAAAAGCGTAGGACGATTGTAGGGATTCCACCAACCCTTCAGGTAGTGTTACATTCAGTGCCTCTGATTTCGTCATATTTACCTTAAAGCCAGAGACCTCCGAATATTCACTAATGGCTCTCATAAGATTCGGGAAGACAGCCTGAGGCCGTGTGACAAAAAGCAGCACGTCGTCTGCGAACAAAGCCATTTTATGTTCTCTCCCTGCCACGTTGACCCCAGGAATACCCCGATTTATTCTGACTCTTGAAGCAAAAGGCTCCATGACCATGGCGAACAGCATTGGAGATAAGGGGCAGCCTTGTCGCGTGCCTCTGTGGAGCGTGATCATATCAGAATTGCCCCCATTTACCCTCACACATGCTTTAGGGGATTCATAAAAAGCTTGTATCCAGCCTCTAAACCTCGGCCCGATCCCAAGTGTTTCCATTACCTTATACATAAACGGCCAATGTACTCTGTCAAAGGCCTTCTCAGCATCTAAGCTGAGAAGGCTCAGAGGCCTCTGGTTTCGCTTGGCCAGGTACATTATATCTATCACACGCCGTATGTTGTCCATTGCCTTCCTGTACGCGACAAACCCCACCTGGTCTGGATGTATTATTGCCGGTAGTAAGGGCGCTAATCGATTAGCCAACACTTTGGCTAAAATTTTTACATCGGCATTTAATACTGAAATTGGGCGATAGGAGCCACACTCTGTGGGATCCTTATCTGGCTTTGGCAGTACAGCTATCCATGCCTCCATCATAGACTGTGGCAATGGTTCGCCCCGCCAATCTGATTAAACAGGTCCGCCAGAAGAGGAGCCAATTCCAGAGCAAATTTCTTGTAAAATTCATTAGGAAGACCATCCAGCCCCGGAGATTTACAGGAAGGCAGGCCTTGAATAGCTTTTTGAATCTCAATTGGGGTCACTGGTTCTTCCAGCATGGCGCATTGCTGACTTGTCAGTGAGGGTAGCTCACTGCCCTCCAAGTACTCATAGCCTCTTCAGAAGGGTTAATGTCTTGCGCGTACAAAGCTTGGTAGAACTCCCCAAAATGCCTACGTATGCTTTCTGAGGTGGATAGCATATCACCCTTCCCATCACGCACATGTGTGATAGCACGATCCATTTTACGCCTCCGTAGCTGCATAGCAAGGAGACGGCCTGCCTTGTTGGTGAACTCATACGAGCTAACTTGCCTCCGCGATTGTAGAAAGCTAAGATGTTCGGAATATAAAGCATCCAGTTGCATTCTCGCTCCACGTAATTCCTCCAAAACTATTGGGGAGCCTCTAGCCTTATGCCGCTGCTCCAAATGCTTAATTTTCTGCAGACAACTCGCCAACTGCAGCCGTCGAGCCTTCGCTCGTTTACTAGCTGTTTGCAAGAAAAAACCCCTCAAGACCGCCTTCATAGCATCCCAGACTATGTTTAATGGTGGTCCCGATTCAACGTTAAGTTCCAAATATTCCTTCAACACATGCCTACAGTCCTCTACCACCTCCGCGTCTAGCAATACATTTGCATTTAATGTCCACCTCTTATCCTTAACCTCAGCCTGGATGCCCGGCACCACCACCCATACCGGTGCGTGGTCCGATATAGTCATGCTGCTTATACCCGCCTTTGGGCCTCTCTCAACCAAAGCGAGGTCTAGGAAGATACAGTCAATTCGAGAGTAGGAGGCATGAACCGGCGAATAATATGTATAATCCCTTTCCGTTACGTGGTTCAGCACGGATTTAGTGAAGGGAAGTCTTGCCTCACCAATCTAATGCATTTTTTTGAGGGGGTAAGCAAACATGTGGACAATGGGGAGCCGGTTGATATTGTATATCTGGATTTTCAGAAGGCGTTTGACAAAGTGCCGCACGAAAGACTCCTGAAGAAATTGCAGAGTCATGGAATCGGAGGTAGGGTATTATTATGGATTAAGAACTGGTTGAAAGATAGGAAGCAGAGAGTAGGATTGCGTGGCCAGTATTCTCAGTGGAGGAGGGTAGTTAGTGGGGTCCCGCAGGGGTCTGTGCTGGGTCCGTTGCTTTTTAATGTATTTATAAATGACCTAGAGATGGGAATAACTAGTGAGGTAATTAAATTCGCCGATGACACAAAATTATTCAGGGTCGTCAAGTCGCAGGAGGAATGTGAACGATTACAGGAGGACCTTGCGAGACTGGGAGAATGGGCGTGCAAGTGGCAGATGAAGTTCAATGTTGACAAGTGCAAAGTGATGCATGTGGGTAAGAGGAACCCGAATTATAGCTACGTCTTGCAAGGTTCCGCGTTAGGAGTTACGGATCAAGAAAGGGATCTGGGTGTCGTCGTCGATGATACGCTGAAACCTTCTGCTCAGTGTGCTGCTGCGGCTAGGAAAGCGAATAGAATGTTGGGTGTTATTAAGAAGGGTATGGAGTCCAGGTGTGCGGATGTTATAATGCCGTTGTATCGCTCCATGGTGCGACCGCACCTGGAGTATTGTGTTCAGTACTGGTCTCCGTATCTCAAAAAAGATATAGTAGAATTGGAAAAAGTACAGCGAAGGGCGACGAAAATGATAGTGGGGATGGGACGACTTTCCTATGAAGAGAGGCTGAGAAGGCTAGGGCTTTTCAGCTTGGAGAAGAGACGGCTGAGGGGAGATATGATAGAAGTGTATAAAATAATGAGTGGAATGGATCGGGTGGATGTGAAGCGACTGTTCACGCTATCCAAAAATACTAGGACTAGAGGGCATGAGTTGAAGCTACAGTGTGGTAAATTTAAAACGAATCGGAGAAAATTTTTCTTCACCCAACGTGTAATTAGACTCTGGAATTCATTGCCGGAGAACGTGGTACGGGCGGTTAGCTTGACGGAGTTTAAAAAGGGGTTAGATAGATTCCTAAAGGACAAGTCCATAGACCGCTATTAAATGGACTGGAAAAATTCCTCATTTTTAGGTATAACTTGTCTGGAATGTTTTTACGTTTGGGGAGCGTGCCAGGTGCCCTTGACCTGGATTGGCCACTGTCGGTGACAGGATGCTGGGCTAGATGGACCTTTGGTCTTTCCCAGTATGGCACTACTTATGTACTTATGTAACCGCCACACGTCCAACGCACCCAGGGAGTACGCTAATGAGCCCAATGCTAATGACTCCTTGTTTTCCCTCTGTTGACCATTTCCTGATCTATCTAGGGTTGGGTTCATAACAGCGTTAAAGTCACCTCCCAGAATTAGTGAACCTTGAATGAATGTGGCGAGAGCATTTTTGATCTTAGTGAAGAAGGGTCCCTGATGATCATTTGGCGCATATACGGAGGCCAGAGTCAAGTCCACCTGATCCAAAACTATGTGTAAAAACAAAAAACGCCCACCCGGGTCTCGCTTAATTCGCTTTACTTGGACTGCAAGCGACGAGTGGATCAACACTGCCACTCCACGTTTTTTGGAGCCGTCAGAGGACGAGGCAAAGAATGCTGTCAGATAGCTAGAGTGAGAGAGGAGTTTTTCATGTACCCTGCGGAGATGTGTCTCCTGCACTAATACTATCTGTGGTTGGAGCTGTGATAACTCCTTAAAAAACTTCTGCCTTTTCTGAGGCATGTTCAAGCCTTTGACATTATAAGATATAATTTTTAAATCAACACTCATATTTAGGTATGCATCCAGGTTGCGCCCAAAGGAGGTTCAGCAGATCTGGCCTCTTCAGTGGTAGGAGCTTCCTCCTGTACACAGCAAATCTTCCCCCCACCCCCCTCCCTCCCTCCGTCCCCCCCTAGCCCACCCTGACCCCCAACTTGAACACCAGCCAGAGGATCTATGTCCCCTGAATGGGATATGAGAAAGTGACCCACCAATTCCCCAGCAACCCAACCCAGCTGTCCCCCCGCCCGTCCCGCACCCCTCCTTTATCTGCAGCTCTTTCCCTCCTCCTTATGCCCGGTCTCCTTTACTGCCCCATGTTTAACAGTGAGCATTTATTAAATCATCCTATTCAGCTCTTCCATCTATTTCTCCACACATATCTTCCCCTTATTTCTACCTGCCTTATGGCCTTATCCCCCCGCAATTCCCCTACACCCTCCCCCTTCCCTCTCTTTTGAGCTACACAATTAGCATGATATACATTAACCTTAACTCAAATACTGACTTTAGAGTCCATTTTAGCACGCTATAGTTATACCACAGTTGTCCAGCATATCCCATAGATCACCTCAGGGTGACACGTCTGGCGCCAGCCGATCTCTCTGATCCTCCCAGCGTTCATTCAGGTCTCGGATGCCTCTCCTTTTCTTTTTGAGTTGCTCCGTTTGGCGGTCTCAGGAATCCGCTGCCATTTTTGTAATTTTTCTTTCGTCGCTGGCGCCAGCTCCCCCGGGGGCGCTCTCGTTGCAACTAGCCCCGCCGCATGCAGGATTTCCCAAGCCTCCGAAAGCAGTTGGACTCTGTGTTTAGTTCCCTTCAGTTCAAAATTCAGTGAAAACGGGAATCCCCATCTGTATGACGAATGATGTTTAGTTAGCACTTCCAATGCAGGTTTCATCTGGCGTCTCTGTTGTAAAGTATTCTGAGAGAAGTCCTGGTACACCGAGATCTTGGCTCCATTGTATTCTAATTCCTGCACCTTCCGTGCACGATTGATGATCAGCTCTTTGACCTCATACTTATGGAATCGGGCGATAATATCCCACGCTCTGCGTTCTTGTCTTTGGCCTAGGGCTCTGTGCGCTCTGTCCAATTCAATCATTATCGCCTCTGCATCGGGTCCCAGCAGGGTGGCGCACATTGATTTTACTATCTGTGGGACATCTTCTATGTCTCCCCCCTCCGGGACTCCGCGAAAACGGAGGTTATTTCTCCTACCTCTGTTTTCGATATCGTCCAACTTATATGCTAATTCAGCATTCTTTACTTCCAAGGCCCTGAGTTGGGTTTCGTGCTGCTGCAGAGATTCAGAGTGATCCTCAAGCTTCTGCTTGGCTTCTTCAACTCTGCCCCCCAGTTCCCGAAGGTCCACGCTCATCACCTCCATGCGTTCCAGGATTTCTTCCTTGGACGCTTTGATGTCATCCTGTATGCTTGTTAAAAGCTGGCGAAGTTCGTTCGAAATGCCTTTTTTTGTCAGGGGCTGTCTGGACTCTGCTAAGGAGAGCGCGGAGTCTGAGTCCGACGGCGAGGCTCGTGCCCGAGACTCGTGGCGCTTCGGCGTTTTACTAGGCCCGCCGTTCGCCTGTCGCTCACTCTCTTTATTCCGCGATTGACTCGCCTTACTCATATTTATCTGCTGTGGGAAGTTGATTCTACCCACTTTAGGTCGCCAATAAAGCCGCTTGCCGATTTTATTTGCCGTTTATGGGTGCTACGAGCAGGAGCTCTAGAGTTAGGCTGCCGACATGGAAGGTGACGTCACTTCCTCCCCCGTTCTCCTCACTTTTTAACCACACCGGCTGTCGTTTGGTCTTCAGTCCTCCTTTTTTAATACACGGGATACATTTGGCCTGGGCTTCCAGGATGGTGTTTTTGAACAGCATTCTCGCCTGATGTAAATTTTTGACCCTCGCAGCTGCTGCTCTAAGTTTTTTTTTCTTAGCAATATATGGCCTCCAAAACTGAACATAATAGTCCAGGTGGGCCTCACCTCCTTTCTTCTGCTGCTTACATCTCTCTTGATGCAGCCTCTTATACTTTTGGCTGTGGCCACTGTCTTGTCACACTGTTTTGTTGCTTTAATATCCTCGGACACCATCACCTCAAGGTCTACTAATCATTTCTATAGTGCTACTAGATGTACGCAGCACTGTATACATTGTATGCAGGTACTTTCTCTGTCCCCAGAGGACTCACAATCTAAGTTTTTTGTACCTGGGGTAATGGAGGGTTAAGTGACTTGCCGAAAATCAGAATGAGCTGCAGCAAGAATTTAACCCAGGTTGCCAGGATCAATGCCCACTGCACTACCATTAGGCCACTCCTCCACTCAAGGCCCCTCCCCCTTTCTGTCTCTCACCTCCTAGGACATACGACTCCCTTGGATTTCTACTCTCCAAATGCATCACTTTGCACTCCTTTGCATTAAATTTTCGTTGCCAAACAGACCATTCTTCTAACTTTTGCAGATCCCTTTTCATGTTTTCCACTCCTTCTGGGGTATCTACTCTATTACAAATCTTGTTATCGTCCGCAAAAAGACAAACCTTACATTTTAACCCTTCAGCAATGTCACTCACAAATATGTTGAAAAGAATCAACCCCAGCACTGATCCTTGAGGCACTCCACTACTCACCTTTCCTTCCTCCAAGTGAATTCCATTAACCACCACCCTTTGACATCTGTCAACAGTTTCTAATCCAGTTTACCACTTTGAGTCCTAACTTCAGCTTATCAAGTTTATTTAAGGGCCTCTTATGAGGAACCGTGTCAAAGGCTTTGCTGAAATCCAAGTAGATTACATCTAGCGCATGTCCTCAATCCAATTCTGTGGTCACCCAATGAAAGAAGTCAGTCAAATTTGTTTGACTCAATTTACCTTTGGTAAAACCGTGTTGCCTCGGATCTTGTAACTCAGTGAATTCCAGGAAATTCTTATCCTTTCCTTCAGCAATGCTTCCATTATTTTTCCAATAACTGACGTGAAGCTTACCAGCCTGTAGTTTCCCACTTCTCTTTTGCCACTTTTGTGAATAAGGACCACGTCCGCTGTCCAGTCCCGTGCGGTACCTCTCCCCTCTCCAAGGATTTATTAAACAAATCTTTAAGAGGACACACCAGAACCTCTCTAAGCTCCCTCAATATCCTGGCTTGGAACCCGTCCAGTCCCATGGCTTTGTCCACTTTCAATTTTTCAAGTTGTTCATAAACACATTCTTCTGTGAATTGTGCGATATCCACTCCATTCTCATATACAGATAGATCAATTACACATATTCCTTCCAATACCTACTCCTCTCAGGTGATCCAATAGAATCTCATGACTGAGGGTATCAAATGCAATGGTGAAATCTAAAAAAAAACTGCAACTGAGTCCACCCCTTTAACAAGTAATAGAAGCATATCATCCATCATGCTTATCAGTAATGTTTCAATACACTTGTCTTGCATTGTTGCTTATAGTTCATCAAATGTTTATGTACTCTCAGCAGGCCACCACCTTCAGGCCTTCCTACAGATATGAACTCGGCTGACACCACTCCAAGAAGAAGACTCCAAAAATATGCTTAAAACCGCTTTATTCCATCAGCAAGGCCAAGACATTTCCTCTTTCAGACACAGTCCTTGGTTACAGCACATATCACCCCTTGTTCTTTCCCTCCGCCGGTCACAGTTTCTGGATACAGTTTAAATCATTCACTGCTTCCCCAGCATGGCCTGATTCCTGGACACAGTTTTAAATCACTCACTGCTTCCCCAGCATGGCCTGATTCCTGGACACAGTTTTAAATCACTCACTGTTTCACCAGCATAGTGTTCTAAACACAATTCAAGTCACTCACTGTTTCCCCAGCATGGCACCACTTCTGGACACAGTTCAAATCACTCACTGTCTCCCCAGCATGGCATGACTTCTGGTCATAGTTCAAATCACTCACTGCTTCCCCAGCATGACCAGGTTCCTGGACACTGTTCAAATCACTACCTGTTTCTCCAGCCGGGTCTGACTTCTGGCCACAGCTGAAATCATTCACTGCTTTACAGCACGGCACCTCTCTCTCCTTTGAGTGGAACAGCTGCTTAACTTTTCCTCCAAGCTTTCCCCAGCCTTGAAGGAGGTTTGTTATGAAGCCTTTCAACTTCTTCCCTTGTACCTGAGCTAGAGCAGCAATCTCCATGGGCTCACTTCCCCAGTCATCTTGGGCTTGGATCTCCTCTCCGACCTCTGAATTCTCTACCTCCCATTCCATGGTCTCCTCTCCCTTTATGGTCCCCAGCTGGTCCTCTCCCTCCTGATTATTCCTCCTCAGCCAATCCCCCTCCTCTCCCTCGGGATCCTGGGACTTGTAGTTCCCTTGCTGCTCCCTGTGCTTGCCCCCAGGGCTTTGCAGGAGTTCTTGGGAACCGTAGTCCTCCTCCCTTCTCCGGCTCTTGGGAAACTTATGCCTCCATGGGGGTGTGGCTTCCCAGCCCCTAGGATCCTGGGAATTGTAGTTTGAATCCCAGGTATGAAACCTACCCATCTTGCTCCTCTCCCGGATCCCTTCTTCCCTGACCCTCAGGGGTTCCTCACTGTACAAATCAATGTTGTATGCCTTTGAACAGTCATTCTTAATTTGCATAATGGGGTTAATTTTAGAACAGGGCACACACAATAATTTTCTAAAAATTGCCTATTTTGTATAGTAAATAAGTGTATACTTGCCCCTGACATTATAAAATAGGTTCCTTCAACAACCTCCAGTACTGCACAAATGCTCTCAGACACCTGTAGCGAAGAATGTGTGCATGTGTGCTCAGTGTATGTGTGTTTTTATAAAATATACATACACATCGTAGTCTGATCATCTCCACCCAACCTCTGCCCCTAGAAATGCCTATGTGAAAATGGTGCAGTCTTTGATATGCCTACATTGTATTCGTGTTTACCGTGTGAAATTTTATAAAAAAACATTTTCTACTTTGAAAAACCTACTTTGCATATATTTATAAAATGTTTTATAAAATTACTCTTATGTCCAATGTTTTTTTTTTGTTGAAATGCAATAACAAGTATATCTATTATATTGTGATTTGTATGGATAGCATAAGTACATAAGTAATGCCACACTGGGAAAAGACCAAGGGTTCATCGAGCCCAGCATCCTGTCCACGACAGCGGCCAATCCAGGCCAAGGGCACCTGGCAAGCTTCCCAAACGTACAAACATTCTATACATGTTATTCCTGGAATTGTGGATTTTTTCCAAGTCCATTTAGTAGTGGTTTATGGACTTGGCCTTTAGGAAACTGTTTAACCCCTTTTTAAACTCTGCCAAGCTAACCGCCTTCACCACATTCTCCGGGTTAGTTTTCTTTGACTCTTTTTAGGGTACATTTACTTGTCTTGTTTTTGCTGAAGATGTTTCTCTCTTTCCAGTGAGTATTATTTCAGTATAGAAAACTTGGAGAGGGACTTCTTTCTCAGAAGGAAAATGGATCTGCAGGGGTTTTTGCCCATTTCCCTGATTGCCAGCTTCCATCGGGTACAAGCTTTGACTTCAGATGCAAGTCTCATTTCTGAGGTAAGGTATTTAACTGAAAAAAAAAATCTTATACTTGCATTGTTGTTTTACCCTTGGTAATGATATAGTATAGAGCAGTGGTTCTGAAACCTGTCTTGAAGGCCCACTAGCCAGTCAAGTTTTCAGGATATCCCTAATGAATATGCATACTTACTATAGTAACCATAGATGTACTATGAACAAACCATCAAAATCCTTTATTAATCAAACATAAATCTATTACAATATTTCTCCTAAAATAAATAAAATTCCTCACATTCCACACATTCTCTTCTCAAACAAACCTCAATCATATACATCCTATATAATAATTCTCACCTCCAACGTTCTGAGGCTGCCTGGAACCGTGGTTTCCGGCCAGAGTTAGATGGAGTAGATAAGTGACGTCAGGGAGAGGGGAGGAGCCATGAAGCAGGGAGCAGCGAATCAGCTGCAGTGAGTGTACAATGGCAGGGAGAGGAGCCTACTCCTCCGACCCAGCCAGCAGCAAACAACGACTCAGGCAGGGGCAGGAGTACTCCTACCCCTGTCTAGGAATCGCGCGACACTGCCTGCCAACCACTCGCGCTGCGACCCTCCCCTCCCCCCTTCCAACCACCCATGTCCAGTGACACCCCCCCCCTGTCCCCCCCCCCCCCCCCCCCCCCCCGCATCACCCATAGCCCTCTGTAACGACGGATCACAGCCGCAAATACTCTGTCCGGCCACTGCTGCTGCTGCTGCTCCTGTTGAGCAGCAGCAGCCCGTACATAACGGAAAAAAGAAAAAAAAAATCTTACAACTAAAACGTATCTCCGTAGACAGCCATCTCACATTGGCTGACGTCTCGGCAGCTGCTCCTCGCCCCTCTACGTCACTGCCCCTGGGGAGGAGCGCAGCGACATCAGAGGGGAGAGGAGGAGCGGCTGCAGAGACGTCAGCCAATGTGAGATGTCTGTCTACGGAGGTGCGTTGTAGTTGTAAGATTTTTTTTTTCTTTTGTTCGTTATGTACGGGCTGCTGCTGCTCAACAGGAGCAGCAGCAGCGGCAGGACAGAGTTAGTATTTGCGGCTAAGGGGGCTGAGGGGGTTGATGTGGGCGCGGGGGAGGGGCTTGGTGATGCGCCGGGGGAGGGGCTTGGTGATGCGCCGGGGGAGGGGCTTGGTGATGCACCGTTACAACATACCCAAACAATGCCCTCTTGCCACCTACGGGGTTCCACACTCCTCCTCTCCCCGTGAAAGCCGGAAGCACCTGGTTCCTGGGAGTATTCCATGTGAAAAACAAACCACCCACACCGTCACTGTTTGCCAACCAAGCCCCCCCCCCCCTCCCAACTAACAAGATTCCTCCACCTCTCATAAAAACACACTCCTACAAGTTCACCAGACAACCCCCTCCGTTGTATTGTTACACACACACACACACACACACAATATAAACTCCACACACACACAATTTCTCAACCCCACACACCAACTTTGACACACTCTCTATCACTTCCACACACACAAACACCGCCCCCCTCCTCAAAACCCCAGCAAAAAAACACACATACACTGATGCAGAACATGGAGAGATGCACAATCTCTCTCTCTCTCTCTCTCACCCCTGCAACAATAACCACCCTCAAAGACCCCCTCCACTTCCTCCCACTTTGCCAACATGGCACACCCCCAACCCCCCCCCCCCCCCTCCTTGATCAAAAAAAAAAAATGTACACACAAGAAAGCACCACACTAATACCAGACAGCAACAACACGGCCAACCCCCTCCCCCACCACCACCAGCAACGCTGACCCCCCTCCAAGCCCCCTGCCACACCCTCTCAGTTCACCACCACACACTCACTCACTCTCTGTCTCTCATATACACTCTCTCTGACACACTCACTGTCTATCACACTCTCTCTGTCACACACACACAGTCTCTATCTCTTTGTCCCTCTCTCTCACACAGAGTCTCACACACACAGACACTCTGTCTCTCACACACTCTCTCTCACACAAAGAAACACACACACTCTCTCTCACATTCTCTCTCTGACAGACACGCTCCATCTCTCACACACGCTCTTTCTAAAACATACACTCCGAGGAAAACTTTGCTAGCACCCGTTTCATTTCAAACACAAATGGGCCTTTTTTACTAGTTCACTCTATTCTATATAACCTTCAATAAACCACTGCTCTTAACATTATACAAATAGTGGACTGAAATACTTTTTCTATCAACACACTATCATACTTGGAGGGGCATTTTCGACCAGGGATGCCCATCTCTAAGAGCGCCCATCTCTGAGGACGGCGCCGCGAAGGGGCAGGGCCAACCATATTTTCGAACAAGATGGGCGTCCATCTTTTGTTAATACGGTTGGGGCCGGCCATATGTCAGAGATGGCCGGGTTTGAGATGGGCAGCCTCGGTTTTCGCCGATAATGGAAACCGAGGCCGGCGATCTCAAACCCAGCCAAATCCAAGGCATTTGGTCGTGGGAGGAGCCAGTATTTGTAGTGCATTGGTCCCCCTGGCACGCCAGGACACCAACCGGGCACCCTAGGGGGCACTTCTAAAAATTAAAAAAAAAAAAATAGCACCCAAGTGCATAGCTCCCTTACCTTGGGTGCTGAGCCCCCCCCCCCAAAAAAACCAAAACCCACTCTCCACAACTATACTCCACTACCATAGCCCTAAGGGGTGAAGGGTGGCACCTGCATGTGGGTACAGTGCATTTTGGGTGGGTTTTGAAGGGCTCCCATATTCCACCACAAGTGTAACAGGTGGGGGGGGGGGATGGGCCTGGGTCCGCCTGCCTGAAGTCCACTGCACCCACTAAAACTGCTCCAGGGACCTGTATACTGCTGCGATGGACCCGAGTATGACATTTGAGGCTGGCAAAAACAAATTTTTAAGTTGCTTTTTTGAGGGTGGGAGTGGGTTAGTGACCACTGGGGGAGTCAGGGGAGGTGATCCTCAATTCCCTCCGGTGGTCAGTTCAGGCACTGTTTTGGGACTTGGACCTGAAAAAAAAAGGGACCAAATAAAGTGGACCAAATTCTCGCCAGGGACGCCTTCTTTTTTCCATTATCGGCCGAGGGTGCCCATCTCTTAAGCACGCCCCGGCACGCCCCTGTCCCGCCTTGGCTACCCTTCTGACACGCCCCTGGGAACTTTGGCCGTCCCGGCGACGGAAAGCAGTTGGAGCTGGCCAAAATTGGATTTTGATTATACCGATCTGGCCGGCTTCAGGAGATGGCCGGCCATCTCCCGATTTGTTTCGGAAGATGGCCGGCGATCTCTTTTGAAAATAAGCTGGATAGTAACATAGTAGATGACGGCAGAAAAAGACCTGCATGGTCCATCCAGTCTGCCCAACAAGATAAACTCATATGTGCTACTTTTTGTGTATACCTTACCTTGATTTGTATCTGCCATTTTCAGGGCACAGACCATAGAAGTCTGCCCAATACTAGCCCCTCCTCCCACCACCGGCTCTGCCACCCAATCTCGGCTAAGCTTCTGAGGATCCAATCCTTCTGAACAGGGTTCCTTTATGTTTATCCCACGCATGTTTGAATTCCGTTACCGTTTTCATCTCCACCACCTCCCGCGGGAGGGCATTCCAAGTATCCACCACTCTCTCCGTGAAAAAATACTTCCTGACATTTTTCTTGAGTCTGCCCCCCTTCAATCTCATTTCATGTCCTCTAGTTCTACTGCCTTCCCATCTCCGGAAAAGGTTTGTTTGCGGATTAATACCTTTCAAATATTTGAACGTCTATCATATCACCCCTGTTCCTCCTTTCCTCCAGGGTATACATGTTCAGATCAGCAAGTCTTTCCTCATACATCTTGTAATGCAAATCCCATACCATTCTCGTAGCTTTTCTTTGCACCGCTTCAATTCTTTTTACATCCTTAGCAAGATATGGCCACCAAAACTGAACACAATACTCCAGGTGGGGCCTCACATTCTCCACAAATAAAAATGTTACAAGAAATGATTTATCTTGGGGGAAAGAGCTCTAGAGCACTCGCTACTGTTTATAATTTAAGAGCAGGCGCTGTATTTATAAGTTTTAGGATATTAATTTCTCCACCAATCACCAAAGGTGATAATTGCAATAAATTAAATAAATTAAGTATATATAAAAGATACCATATACTCAGAACACAAAGAGACCGTATTTTTAGCTTCAAAAAGGTTGATTTCATATACAATTGGACACGAGAGGTAGGTTTTAAGAGATCTTTACAGATAATCTGTGCTTAAGTAAGGCAAAGTAGCAGATCTAGATCAAAAGTTATGTTACTTACAAGTCATTGTTACATAGTATGAACAGCATGAGGTAAGCACATGTTTGCAGGACAGGAGCAGGGCTTCTGCAGTGAGTGGATCTGAGTTGCTTGCAGCTGAAGAGAGAATCTGAATCTTGGGGAAACAGCTTTTGCTTTTATATCTTGCAAGTTGCAGGAGGATATGATCACAGAGTCCCAGCACCTGCTTCCTGGTTTGCACTGGATAACTTGCAAGGCATTATGGTTATTGTAGTCTGTTCACATGATCTGCATTATAGGTCTCTCCTTTCTGCAGATGTCCTGGCGTCCATTTGTCTGATAGTTGATGGGAGGGGCAGGTATACCTTTGACAAGCAAATGTCTTGTTTATGGTTTCCCCTCTGAAGTCTTTGTTATCAATAGCTGGAGTTATGCCTTTTCCAGACTATCTGTCTGCTGGTGGAGATGTCTATGTGATTCTTCAAGTATCCACCTTAGTCATGCTTTTGTTCAGTCTTTTTAGGTGAGAGGGCAGAGAGAGTTTTATTTCTCTTTGAAGCACAGTACCCTTTTGTCTCTTAAATGTCTTTTAAATGTTCCCCAAAGGGAGAGGGAAGAGGGCTTTTGGAATGAAAGCCAGTTCTGCTGCAGTGTCAAATATATATTTTTAAAAGCTGCACAAATATATTGGTGTATATATATGTATCTGATCAAACACAACATCATGCTACACATTTAATTCTGATGATTGGCTTATACCATAACATTCCCTCTCTTGGTTCTAAGTGACAAATGTTAACATAAAATTTGGAGCGAAGAACCATAAAAATAAACTATAAAGACTACAAAAAAAAAACCTTAACTCTAACCTAATACAGTAGCATAATTCAAAAGAATAATAGCAAAGATACTGAACTGTTTACATGGGCATGTGTATTGGAAGAGGTGAATCTCTTAATAGAGGACAGTGAACAGACTGGACTGTGCAGGTCTTTTCCTGCCGTCATCTACTATGTCACGTCACTATGAATCTTGGAATATGTCCTTAGCTGGAATATGACTGTTATAAGACTCATCATTATTAATTTTGTTTGCTCATGACTGAAAGGCTATCTGGGTTAAGTTTTCTGTGGTCAGTTTCATTAGGCTTCTATTCAGTCAGGTGGCAGAGTATGGCATTGCTCTGGTTTAAAATAGGATTGCAAGTACACTTTATATGACTTCAGTCACACAAGTGCCATTTTGCTCTATTTCCAGAAACCACCTCTTTTTGTGTCACCTGCTCGGGCGTAGGTTGATGCCGAGATGGAACATATAGACAGAATAACAGGAGACAGTTAGAAAATAAGGGTGACTAATTTAGGGAGAAAATTGAAAATGAAGAAGCTTGCACAGATCAAACACAGGAATAGAGAAAATATCTGAAAAATGTGTTATATCTATTCTGCCCATCCATACACCTACTGAGCTCTCCAGAGATCTGTGCTTGTCCCATGGAAACAGAAAAATGAAGGCAGATAAAGACCATATGGCCTATCCAGACTGCCCATCCACGCCACTTGCTATCCCTTCCGTTCCCCTAGAGATCCTACTTACCTGTCCCAAGCTTTCATGAATTCAGTTACATTTTCATCTCCACCACCTCCATTGGGAAGCTGTTCCATATATCCGTCATCCTTTTCTTAGATCATTCCTGAGTCTATCCTTTTTCGCCTGTATCCAATTAACTACTCATTCCACAGCTTCCTTTTAATTATTACCATCTATGTGCTACCTGAAATTCACATCACTGGAAGACCAGTTATATCAGATTATTTTAATCTGATGGATGAAGTCTGATATAGAGAGACTGGATATACTGGTTGTATTGGAATCTGAGATCCCATCAAGGCTTTCTCATTTTCATTGCACCTTCTTGCCCCCCTCCCTATTCCCGCATTCCTTGTGTCCAGCAATGCATATCCCAACCCACAACTGTGTGCCATCTTTCTTCTCCCTCCCTTGCCCCACATATTCCAGCATCCCCCCTCACTCCTTCCATGTCCAGCTTTATCCCCCCCCCCCCGATCTGCTCCCTTCCCTCAAGCCTGTTCTCGTCCCATTGCTGAACTGCCCCTGCCCAACGTGTTGCAGGATCTATCTCCTCTTCTCCCCTCCCCCGTTCTGCTTTGTCTCTTCATTTACTTCCCCCTTCTCCCCACCTCAAACCTGTCCTAGTCTCATGGATCTTTCCCAGTGCAGCCACTGTGAGCAAGAAGTAGAAAGGGTGGGTGTGGAGCCTCATGCTGTTGTGAATCCAGCCGGAAGTTGGAAGAACCGGGCCCTTCTTGGCAGCAGGAAGTGCGTGGGAGGGAGGGTGCATCCGGCAGACATTTGTTGCAAGCCCCCAGGAAGGATATACCATCCAATATAGGAATGAGCTTGTTGTTTCGACCTTTGAGGGAAATGTGGAAAGATCTGATTAAGTACTGGAGAATTTCACAGGTGACCTCTGATTTATTGCCCATATGGAGTAACCCAAGCTTTCCTTCGGTCTCTGACAATCCGATATTTTGAAGATGGGAGATGTTGGGCATAACGAGATTGGAGCACGTTCTGGACTCAAAGGGTGCGTTGCTATCCCTGGGAGCTTTGGGTATTGGGATTAACTCCAGTAACACGTATGCCTATATTCAATTGGCCCATTATGTTCATACAATTAGTACAGAGTTGCGGGGAGCTGCGCATAGTAGGCGTCTGAGAGCTTTTTTTTTTTTCACTCTATTCCGGGTGAACGTTTGTTGGTTTCTAGACTATATAAAGTGTTAACATTATTGGTTCCTTGTAAGAATAAGAACTCTATTAGGGATCGATGGGCCTCGGATTTGGGGTGCATAGATCTGACATTGGATTTTGATCAGCTTTCAGCTGCCATTCCATCTCTTACTGTCAGTGCGGACTTGTGTACATGTCTGTATTTTGCACAGAGCATATCTTACGAAGGTCCAAATTTTCAATATGGGGGGAGCAGAGGAGCCTTTGTGCTCCAAATGCAAATGACAGGTGGGGACTTTTTGCACTCCCTCTAGGAATGTCCAATAATCCATAAATTTTGGCTGGCAATATTTCACTTTTTGGAAAAACTGTTGAGGATGCCAATTCCTTGCCTCCCTCTTGATGTGCTTGTAGATAAATACAGACTTTTTGCTCTGCAGAGTAGAGGTATGCAACTTTTAGTCAGAAAGGCGTGTCTCCTGGGCAAACGGCTTATTATGAGCGCTTGGACTGGGGATCAGCCACCAGACTTTTGGCACTGGCGCAATCAGCTTCATGAGCTTTTGCTGTTGGAACGCAGGTTGGTGGGAATGTCCCCAAAAAAGAAGAAACATTTTTTGGAGGTTTGGGATCCATATATTAATTACTAGTAAAAAAAAAAGGCCTGTTTCTGACACAAATGAAACGGGCGCTAGCAAGGTTTTCCTCGGAGTGTGTATGTTTGAGAGAGAGTTTGTGTGAGAGATGGAATGTGTGTGTCAGAGAGAGAATGAGAGAGAGACAGAGTGTGTGTGTGTTTGTGTGAAAGAGAGAGTGTGTGAGAGAGTGTCTGTGTGTGTGAGATTGTGTGTGTGACAGAGAGAGTGTGATAGAGAGTGTGTCAGAGAGTGTATGTGAGAGACAGTGAGTGAGTGTGTGCCCCCACCCCCCCTCGCAGGGGCCCCCTCCCCACCCCCACCTCTCTCTCCCCTGCCCCCCCCCCCTGCAACCACCCCTGTCCAGCGACCCTCCCCCCCCCCCCCCCGGCGCATCAAACCCCCTTGCCACCCGCAGCTGCCACTGGTAATGCTGTCCGGCCGCTGCTGCTGCTTCTCCTGTTGAGTAGCAGCGGCCGCTACAAAAAGAAAAAAAGCAGTAAATGTTTTTAAACCTGAAACGCGGCACCGTAGACAGCCATCAGGCATTGGCTGTCGGCTCTGCAGCCGCTCCTCCTCTCGCCTCTCACGTCGCTGCGCTCCTCCGGGGTCTTACTCCAGGGGCAGTAACGTGGAGGCGAGAGGAGGAGCGGCTGCAGAGCCGACAGCCAATGCCTGATGGCTGTCTACGGTGTCGCGTTTCAGGTTTTAAAACATTTATGGCTTTTTTTCTTTTTGTAGTGGCCGCTGCTGCTCAACAGGAGAAGCAGCAGCGGCCGGACAGCGTTACCAGTGGCAGCTGCGGGTGGCGAGGGGGTTGGTGTGCTTTGGGGGGGGGGGGTTGATGTGCTTGGGGGGAGGGGGTGTTTGATGTGCCGTGGGGGGCTTGGGTGATGCGCGGAGGGGGTGTTTGAGCGGTGCACTCACAGCTGCTTCCCAGGTAGGGGGAGGAGTAGGGAAATACGCGGAGCAAGTTGATCCACGTGTTTCCCTACTCCTCCCCCTGCCTAGGAAGCAGCTGTGAGTGACATAAGCCTGGCTACGGAGCCTAGCTCAGCAACTCCAGGAGCCACGGACACAGGCAGCTACTTTAGAACGTTGGAGGTGAAAATTATTATATAGGATGTGTCATTGAGGGCTCGCAGTTTTATCATGAACTCTTTTTCGGGATGATCTGGGGGGGAGGAGGATGACCCTTTTTTTTCTCTGTGGGGGGGGGGGGGGGGGAGGGAATTAGAGTAGGGAAAGGGATAGCTGGTTTAGTGGTTGAGTTTGATAAGAGTTTTGAGGTTAAGGAGTTTTCCTCCAGTTTGGTTGGGGTGCTATATTGGGTAGAGCAACAAATTATATTGGGTATACAGATCTGGAGCTCCTCCAGGTTGGACAGCTGAATTAGGGGGGCAGGGGAGTCATACAAGTCCATACTGGAGTGGAGAATTTAACAACACAAGACATTCGGAAGACTCATGATAGGTGTGCTGATACTGAAGGTACCCCTTGGGCCTTAGGACCTTGTGTCCTTTTTGTGTAAGGGGGAATAAAGGTTGCAGGAGTTGTTATGGTAATATTTAAACCTTGATATTTTGCAATGGAGGGAGGGAAGGGGTAGGGGGTGGTGCGGGTGGGAAAGAAAATGTTTAAAAGTGGATGATATATGTGTTAGTTTGCACATACTTGGAACAACAGATTTGTAATCTGAAATGAGTAGAGTTTGTTGTACTATTACAGTTTGTGTATTAAGATATCTCCAATAGAAACATTGAAACATAAAACCATTTTGGTTGTTTTATCTACTGAAATAGATTTTTGATCATTGTTTACCCTAAATGCAAGTAGAAGTATGCACATTGTTGAACAAAGCATGTTTTAAAAAATTTTGCAGTGTTGCGCAGAATTCCTGAAGATAGAATTTGTTAGAGGAGGAGCAATGTGCATGATTTTTGTTTAATGGGAAAAATTTATTTGGCAAGAAAGCGGGTACAAATCCTCTGTAAGTAATTGTTCATTGGCAATAATGAAAGCAAAACTGCATATGTAGTTTTGCTTACGTCATTGCTTCAGATCCTGTGGGTAAAAGCCACCCATGGGATTTGCAAGACCACAGATTTTATTTACCCTTTAGGGAATACTTACTACTTGAAGCTGTTATCCAATGGCTTTTCAAACCACAAATTTGGGGAGTGTTTAAGTCAAGTTGGATGAGTGACATGGGGTTTAGGTTTGGGGGAGAGGTGACTGATTTTGAAGCATGCCTGTTCAAGGAGATGGTTCACAAAGTTACAAATGTAGCTTTTGAAATCAGTAATTAGTGACTTTAGTAAATTACAAAAAAGATTAATAAGATGGTAGTGGAGACTGTTTCATTAATATAGACCTTTTCTGGCATAGGCATTAAAGGACAGCACAGAGGTGGAAATTGTTGACCAGAAAATAAGAAGAAAGATTGAACCTGAGAAGTGGCCCATTCCTGGTCCTCCTCCACCCGATTTCTCTCAAACGGACTTCTCTCGGCTTGTTGACTGCCCGGAATTCGTACCAGGCAAAGCCTTCAGCTCACACACCGGTATTTGCTATTGTCATTTTTAGTGGTCATGAGTAAGCACAATAAAGTTCAGTTCTTGTCCTCTCGAGTTGAGTTTGAAATTATCTGCACTGAGTCACTATATATTATGTATTGGCTGTAGTTAGGGAAACCATATCTGGACCATGGAAGTAGAAGAGATGTCAATCACTCTTAATTGCAAACTGTTCTTATAATCATGCTAACATTAAAGGCAATTGATGCTCATAGAAAAAATGAGAAGCACCGACATGTTCTGGAACTAAAATCATTAAGATCTTAGCTGCCTTTTAAGTACTGCCTATATGGGGTGCTCTTAAAAGGGAGATTTTGTCCCTTCCAGGTCTTCAGCATTTTTATCTCAAACAGTCTGCCATTGGAGTCTTCAGCATGTTCAACACTTAACTTCATCTGATATATCCGCTCTTCACACTTATTTGTAATTGAAAGAAGCAAACTATAAGTTCATAAATTACATATTTGTAGAATACTTTATATTTGATAAGGTTGGGACCATTTGATGGTGCATATTTAGAGATGACTATACTGCTGTTTATTGGGTATTGCACATTAAACCATGATCTAATTTGCATGTAATCCCTGGTAGAATAGTAACAGTCTGTTACTGAGGTGCCACCTATAGCTGTAACATTTAAGCAGTGCCAAATGCCAGATAATAAATATTTTTATAGGTAAGACAGCCAGATGGAAGCCCTGAGTTTTTCCATATAGCAAGTTTCCTGATAAAAGGACTTGGGATATAATCTGCCCTACTACAGTGTTTTCCTGCTAGTGTTCTTTCAGGCCTGATCAGTTGTACCATAGAAGAGTCACTACTGCTAGATACTAAGATCCAGACCAGCACTTGGGCTCTGCTCTCAGCAACTCACAGGAATAAGAGATGGTAGCAGTGACTCTGAAACAAGCAGGCACTTGACGAGCACGTGCAGTCATACAAAACCGCTCCTTCCTATCTAGAGTGAACTCGGGAATGTGAGAACAGGCAGCATGCAGGTTACAGAGAGCTGGCCCCTGCTTTTATGTATTTATTTATAAAATTAATATTCTACATCATCTGCATAGAGCATTACATAAAACACAACAATAATAAAATCAACAATAAAAGCCCATCATAAATAAAAAAAACATATTTACATTGCACACAGCACCTCTTCCTCTTTCTGAGACACCTCCTGTGAGTCTTTCCAGTCTCTGCTACGGCTTTCAGTGCTTCCCAAGCTCTTCCTTTAATCATATGGAATCTTTCCATGTCTGCACTGCTTACTCTGCAGAGGCTGGTATGTCACACAATCTTTTTTTGTTATTGGAGATGTGCCTTGGTCTTGAAAAGGTTGGTAAATACTATGCTACTCTATTTAAACTACCATGGAAAATTCTGAAAGCTTCTAATTAATGGATTTCTGAAAAAAACCTTGGAGCATGTGTGGTTCATTACTCATCATACACCCGGAGGTAGATGAGGCCAAAGTACAACCTGTAGCAACATCTAGTGGTGAGCTAAAGAACAGCGATGAAAGGAGGTGTGATGTGGGAAACAACTCGGAATGCAGCTGTGCTTCATAACTTTCAGAGCAGATTGGAAAGAAAAGAAAGAGGCCTTGTGGAGGCGCTAAAGGTGAAGTGAACTTTTTAAAGGTTTAAATGTCAAAGATTTTTACTGTGTCTGGCCATTCTCCAAAAATCTATACCCATGTGGTTTTATCTTCCCAGTTCTAATTTTCTCTACCTTTTCTGATCTCCAAGGGCAGGGTTGCAAACTTCTGAGTTCCTTATGAAAATAACTATATGTCTAGTTTAGGTTTTCTTATTTGTGATATCAACCTTTTTAATGTGTAAACATTGTATTTTTCTCTCAGCATTTTGTCTTTCATCACCTTTAACACATCCTGATCCTGTATAGAATTTATTTGCAAACTCTTATGATATTGCTGTGTTGCATAATCACTGTGAGCTAGTTTTGCTTGTTTTTTTTTTTCCTTTTAATAATTCAGTTTTCAATCCTTGGTTGTAAGCTGAAAGCATAAGACCTGAAACTGCCTAATGTTACATTGAATTTAACACACAGAGTCTGCACCAAGTTCTCCAAGAACAGGAAGCCAGCCAAATCCAAAGAAGAGCACGGAATTGGATAGCCTTCAGGTCATGTCCAAAGGACTGTCTGCTAGTTTGCCTGATTTGGACTCTGAACCTTGGATAGAAGTTAAAAAGAGACATCGACCATCTCCAGTCAAACCAAATGTGAGTATATGATTCAGTGGCAGTACAGGCATCTTTGCACTTACTGATAATGTACATCATCATGCTTTTAGAAGGATCATCTCTCAGCTGAAAAGAAAGTTGCTCCTCTGCCTTTGTTGTGAATATTTATGGTGATCGGATACCTACCATTTCTTAGAGAACTGGGAGGAAATCAGTAGCCAGAACTTAATTTTGGAGGGGGCCTAGGGGTGGACTTGGTAGGGGGCAAGCATTTTTTATACCCCCCCCCCCTCCCCAGCTGCATCTGCATCATACCTTTGCTGGCAGGGATTCTAAAGCCCCACCAGCTGAAGAGATTCACCACTGAAGCCCCCACCTGTGCTGCCTGAACAGCGAGGAAGCCAGTGGGTGCTGTAGCCTTCAACTCTAACACTTCTGCATATGCTAAGTTTAATGCATTAACTGAGCATCCATGGAAACGCCAGCATTGGTGACAGGAACACCCATTGGTGTGCTGGTAAATTTTTAACAGGCTCTCTCCCCCATCCACCTCTGCGCCCCCCCCCCCCAAAAAAAAAAAAAAAAAAAATTGCAGAGCTGGCTATACCTGGGGAGAGAGCCTTGGGGGGGGGGGGGGGGGGTGGTAATGCATTACTCTCTCTGGGAATTTTTTTTTTTTTTTAATGTTCCAAGGCTCCAATCTAATTCATGTGGTACAAAATGCCATAAATAAGTAAATAAATAGATATAAACATGTTGTTTGTTTTAGAAGCCCTTTACCAGGAGAAAAAAAGTCTCTGTACCAATAACAGGGTTAGGTGTCTCTATAACCAGCCCCTCCAAATGACACACTGATTACGATTTAGATTTAGATTGTAAGCTCTTTGAGCAGGGACTGTCTTTCTTCTATGTTTGTGCAGCGCTGCGTATGCTTTGTAGCGCTATAGAAATGCTAAATAGTAGTAGTAGTAGTAGATTTGTAACATAGTAACATGGTAGATGACGGCAGAAAAAGACCTGCACGGTCCACCCAGTCTGCCCAACAAGATAAACTCACATGTGCTATTTTTTGTGTATACCTTACCTTGATTTGTACCTGTCTTTTTCAGGGCACAGACCGTATAAGTCTGCCCCGCCTCCCACCACCAGCTCTGGCACAGACCGTATAAGTCTGTCCAGCACTATCCCCACCTCCCAACCACCAGCCCTGCCTCCCACCACCAGCTAAGCTTCTGGGGATTGTAAGCATTTATAGATGATAACTCTTCTGGGCAAAGCTACCCAATGAGTAATTCCCAGGTTCCGTTTACAGAAGTCTGGCTAAACCAACTTCCTAGCTCTGTCCAGGGGTTATATATTATAAAGGAACCTGGCTGTTCTGGGCCTACACCAGAACTTTTCTTCTGTTAGAGAGAACTGGAATAAAAGTAAAGTCACTGCTGTGAAATATATTAATTTATTATATAGGTAAGAAATAGAATAATACACCCTACACTACAGCTCAGCTGTATAAATGTAGCTCCCTTATGCTGATAAGCAACTGTATTGTCTAACTAAAGCACTGATATCACTGGTTACTAGGTTATTACACAATCCTGATTAGTAATACTGACTAGGTCATGAAGTAATACAGTTAGCAGCACATCTTCCTGATCACAAAGTTCTGACTAACCCGCCTTTGCTGAGGTAAGAACCCACTAGCTAATCCCCGACTATAGGAAACAAATCCCTGTAATTCTCACCGAGCTGACTCTAGGTGGTCTCTCAGATGAAGTGGACACAGGTTTTTCCCTTTAGACTCCAGCTGTTTTCCACAGCGAGTCCCCGTCTTAGGAAACAGCACAGGCTCTCTGCAGCATGCAGGATTACAGTCTCTCTGGCCGGTAGAGCTGAACCAACAGGTACTTTCTTCAGATGGTCAGTTCACAAGGTTGTGGACCACTTCAGGTCTCGCTGGTCTTCTTGCCAGCTACCCTTCTTCCAGTAGAACCAGACAAATTCTCCCTTTCTTCCTTCTCTTCTTCTTTCTCTGTCCCTTTTCTGGTTCCCGCTCTCTGCCCCTGATTCCCAGGTGACCAGACAGCAACCAATCAGGATCTTGTCCAGCTCCTTCCCTGAGCAAGAAAAACCTTTTTGATCTTCCAGTTGTTAAATTGTGGTATGCATTCCTGTCTCTCATCAGACTCGCTGGCACCATGGCCTTACCCCCTGTAGCTCATCAGGGAGGTGCAATGGTCAGGTAGCCCACTGCATATCCTTGAGTTTTTTTTCAGACCTGCCAGTTTTTTACCACAAGCAGAGCTCTGCCACAAACAGAAAGTTGAATCTGCTTGGTCACTGAAGTGCAGGGTCTTAGTTGACAGACTCCATCTTGACATAGTTGTATACACAGGCAGAGACCAGCAGAGTGAGGCTCACAGGGAAATAGCCCTACAGGATCCCTTCCTTCTGAGCAGGATTCCTCTATGTTTTTCCCACGCATGTTTGAATTCCGTTACCGTTTTCCTCTCCACCACCTCCCGCGGGAGGGCATTCCAAGCATCCACCACTCTCTCCGTGAAAAAATACTTCCTGACATTTTTCTTGAGTCTGCCTCCCTCAATTTCATTTCATGTCCTCTAGTTCTACCACCTTCCCCTCTCCGGAAAAGGTTCGTTTGCGGATTAATACCTTTCAAATATTTGAATGTTTGTATCATATCACCCCTGTTTTTCCTTTCCTCCAGGGTATACATGTTCAGGTCAACAAGTCTCTCCTCATACGTCTTGCAACGCAAATCCCATACCATTCTCATAGCTTTTCTTTGCACCGCTTCCATTTTTTTAACATCCTTCGCAAGGTACGGCCTCCAAAACTGAACACAATACTCCAGTTGGGGCCTCACCAACGTCTTATACAGGGGTATTGAAACCTCTTTTCTTCTGCTGGTCACACCTCTCTCTATACAGCCTAGCAATCTTCTAGCTACGGCCACCGCCTTGTCACACTGTTACGTCGCCTTCAGGTCCTCAGATACTATCACCCCAAGATCCCTCTCCCCGTCTGTACCTATCAGACTCTCACCACCTAACACATACGTCTCCCATGGATTTCTACTCCCAAAGTGCATCACTTTGCATTTCTTCGCATTTAATTTTAATTGCCAAACGTTAGACCATTCTTCTAGCTTCCGCAGATCTTTTTTCATGCTTTCCACTCCCTCCAGGGGAGCTACATTTGTAACTTTGTGAACCATCTCCTTGAACAGGCATGCTTCAAAATCAGTCACCTCACCCCCAAACCTAATGCAAATCTTGGTGTCATCCGCAAAAAGGCAAACTTTACCTTGTTAGCCTTCGGCAATATCACTCACAAATATATTGAATAGAATCGGCCCCAGCACCAATCCCTGAGGCACTCCACTACTCACCTTTCCCTCCTCTGAGCGAACTCCATTTACCACCACCCTCTGGCGTCTGCCCGTCAACCAGTTCCTAATCCAGTTCACCACTTCGGGTCCTATCTTCAGCCCGTCTAGTTTATTCAAGAGCCTCCTGTGGGGAACCGTGTCAAAAGCTTTGCTGAAATCTAAGTAGGTTACGTCCATAACACATCCTTGATTTAATTCTCCGGTCACACAGTCAAAGAATTCAATGAGATTCGTTTGGCACGATTTCCCTTTGGTAAAACCATGTTGTCTCGGATCTTGCAACTTATTTGCTTCCAGGAAATTCACTATCTTTTCCTTCCACATCGCTTCCATTACTTTTCCAATAATTGAAGTGAGGCTTACCAGCCTGTAGTTTCCAGCTTCTTCCCTATCACCACTTTTGTGAAGAGGGACCACCTCCGCCGTTCTCCAATCCCACGGAACCTCTCCCGTCTCCAAGGATTTATTAAACAAATCTTTAAGAGGACCTGCCAGAACCTCTCTGAGCTCCCTCAATATCCTGGGGTGGATCCCATCCGGTCCCACTGCTTTGTCCACCTTTAGATTTTTAAGTTGTTCATACACACTCATTTATTTATTTATTTATTTGTAGCATTTGCATCCCACATTTTCCCACCAATTTGCAGGCTCAATGTGGCTTACATTTGCCGTAATGGCGGTTGCCATTTCCAGGTAACAGAATTACAAATGGTACTGCGTTAAGGTGCATACATACATGGTAAAGAAGAATACATTATGATAATGCATGAAGGTTCCTGATTAATAAATTGGATTGTAACATACATTAGATCATCGACTATAGAGAGACCCTATTCGACATAAGGTTTAAAGTGGTAGTGCTTGATCATTAATAGCAAAGCGGTTACGCGATAAAAGTTTGGTTTTGTATAGGTCGTGTATAATGTTGTTATTTAGTATTTAAGATGGATGTTTATGGTATGCCTTCTTGAAAAGATCTGTTTTCAGTAGCCTTCGGAAGATGGTTAAGTCTTGCATTGTTTTTATGGCCTTCGGTAGTGCGTTCCATAGCTACGTGCAGATGTATGAGAAACTGGTCGTGTATGTGGATTTGTATTTTAGCCCTTTACAGTTAGGATAGTGGAGATTGAGGAATGTGCGCGATGATCTCTTTGCATTTCTAGTAGGCAAGTCTATAAGGTCTGACATGTAGGTTGGGGCTTCTCCGTAGACGATTTTGTGGACCAGGGTGCAAACTTTGAATGCAATTTGTTCTTTTAGTGGGAGCCAGTGTAGTTTTCCTCTTAGGGGTTTGGCGCTTTCATATTTCGCTTTCCCAAATATGAGTCTGGCTGCTGTGTTTTGGGCGGTTTGAAGCTTCTTAATGATTTGTTCTTTGCATCCGGCATAAATGGCATTGCAGTAGCCTAGATGACTTAGCACCATTGATTGAACTAGGTTGCGGAATACTTCCCTTGGGAAGAAAGGTTTGATTCTCTTAAGTTTCCATATTGAGTAGAACATTTTCTTTGCTGTATTTTTCGCATGGTCTTTGAGTGTGAGATGTCGGTCAATTGTGACTCCCAGAATTTTCAGGCTGTCTGAGACCAGAAGTATGTACAGTGTGGGGTGTTTATGGTACTGGGTTTGTTTGTGTTGTATTGTGAGGACAGGATGAGACATTGTGTTTTTTCTGCGTTTAGTTTTAGTTGGAATGCGTCCGCCCATAAGTTCATTATTTGGAGGTTGTGTGTGATTTCATTTGTGATTTCGGTTATGTCTTGTTTGAACGGGATGTATATCGTGACATCGTCAGCATAGATGTAAGGGTTAAGTCCTTGGTTGGATAGCGATTTGGCTAAAGGTGTCATCATTAAGTTAAAAAGGGTTGGTGAGAGCGGTGATCCTTGTGGTGGTACTCCACATTCAGGTTTCCATGGTGTTGACGTTTTTGAGTTTGAGATCACTTGATAAGATCTTGCTGTTAAGAAGCCTTTGAACCATCTTAGTACGTTTCCTCCAATCCCGAAGTAATCTAGGATGTTCGGGGGTATTTGGTGGCTGACCATGTAGAACGCGCTGGACATATCAAATTGTAGGAGTAGTACATTGTTTCCAGTTGCAATTAGTTGTTTGAATTTGGTTATGAGAGTGGTTAGCACTGTTTCAGTACTATGGTTGGATCGAAATCCTGACTGTGATTCATGTAGTATTGTGAATTTGTTTAGGTAATTGTTGAGTTGTTTGGTTACCATACTTCCCTTTCATTTCAGTATCAGGGGGATGGATGCTACTGGTCGGTAGTTGGTTGTGTCATTTAATTTTTTCTTTAAGTCTTTGGGTATGGGTGTAAGTAATATATTTCCTTTGTCCTTGGGGAACAGTCCGTGTTGTAGCATGTAGTTCAGCTGTGACGTAAGGTCTGTTATGAAGCGTTTGGGGGCGAACCTTATTAGGGTACTGGGGCAAATATCCAGTTTGGAGTGGGTTTTCGAAAATTTGTTGAGTGGTTGAGTGATGGTTTCTTCGGTTAACAGATCGAAGTCATTCCAGGTTCGGTCTGCTGGGTATTCACCGGGAGTAGGGTCCAGGCAATCCATAAATTTTTTGTGATAAGTAATGTGGATCGAAGTTTTATAATTTTCTTATTGAAGTATTTGGCAAGTTGGTCTGACGATGGGGTGTCTGTGCTGGCTGTGGTAACCGGTGTGGTGTCTATTAGTTTATTCACGAGTTGGTATAGTTTATGTGCGTCTTTGTAGTCTGGTCCTATTTTGGTTTTGTAGTATGCTCTTTTGGTTTGTCTTATTGTATATTTGTATTTTCTTTGCATCTGTTTCCAATCTTTGAGTGTATGTTCATTTTTTTTTTTTTGCCATGCGCGTTCGAATCTTCTGACTTGTGTTTTTAGTTTTTTCAGTTCTTCGTTGAACCAAGGTATTGAGCTGTATCTTCATGTGGTTCTTGTTTGTAGTGGTGCGAATTCGTCTAGTATGTTCCTGCATCTGTCGTCCCAATTTTGCTAACCATTCATTTTTGTAGATCTGTTGCCAGAATGTAGCAGGATCAATCTGTCCTCTAGTGGTGTAGGTTGTGCATTCTTGCTTGGGTTGCGTGTCTTTTTTCTGCCATTGTAGGGCTGCATTTAATTTATGGTGGTCTGACCATGGTATGGCCGTCCATTTTGTATCTGTTAATATAAGGTTTGAGTCTAAGGATAGTTTGTATGTAATGAGGTCAATTGTGTGTCCTTTGACCTGTGTAGCTTGCATATTAGGCAAGTTAAGGTCCCATAGTTGTAAGAAGTCTTTGCAATCACGTGTATTGGTTGCATTAGGATCTTCCACGTGTGGGTTTATGTCACCTATTATGAGTAAGTTGGAGTTGGAGACACATGTATTTGATATAAAATCCATAAAGTTTGGTTGGCATTCTTGCCAATTTCCTGCTGGTCTATAAAACAGGACCATGTTTAGATGGTCGAGCAGGGTAGCATGGTGGATTCTAACTGAGGCAATTTTGAGTTTTGGTGTTATAGACTCAGCAGTTGTTGTTACAGTGAAGTGAGATCTATAGATTAGTGCTATTCCACCTCCTCTTTTTTTCTTTCCTTGTCCAGTGTGTAATTTTGTAGCCTGGGGGGCAGAGTTCTAGGATTATGGGGTCCTTGTGATCGTGGATCCAGGTTTCGCTGATGAGTATTAGGTCAAGATTGTCTGCCGTAATCCAGTCAGTTATTGTTGTTGTTTTATTTACTACTCCCATATGCCAAATTGATAAAATGGGTTTTTAAAGCAGTCTTAAAATTAAAAAGGTTTGAAGAGATATGCTAGCCCTTGCTCACAGTAAAATACAGGCCAATGGTTCAGGCTAAAAGTTAGGCCTCTTGAAATCCAAAAGCATTTCTGATACAAAATACATTGCAGCACAAGCTGAAGTGAGTTCCCAGAAAGCTGGCAAGGGAGGGGGCATTTGCACTTGTACACAATCACTGGGACTGGCACCTGTGAGAAGTCATGAGAAAGATGTTTTGGCTAATGAACGTGATTAGAGGGTCACATGTACGTAGATGGGCATACCCAAGGGGAGGAGGGAGCTGAGAGAGAACAGGGTGACCGGTGAAGTCATCTCACAGATGCGCTCTGCGTAGATATTGTTTATAGTTAGAGCTTGAGAACTGGTGAAGTCACTCTTATCAACTGATAAGGACCAAGATCTCTGGTGAGAAAGCTGGGGTGCATTGGAATCAATGGGAGCAGAATGGTATGTAAGGAGCAAGCTGAGGGGTATCAGATTAGAAGGCTACCAACAGGAGACCATAGAAGACCCCAGAGAGATGTGTCGCGAGATGCTTCTGTACCATATGAATGACAACTGATTGTACTGTCCTTGGGTAAGATATAAATGCTAATAAACTATATTTCTTTATCTACTCAATACTGGGTTCCTTTCTAATTACAGACCTAGCTACAGCTTAGTCTATGCTGAACTGCCATGAGCAGATACAGGGTTGGGGTAATTAAGTATCTAGAGGGGCTATGTAGTTTCTTCCAGGCTATTAGAAGGGCCCTGGCTTCCACTGCCCAGATAGAGAAGGCAGATCTAAGAAATAAACAGTTTCAAGTTGTAATTCAGGAGAGATGGGGACCTAGAAACAAAAGTACAATTTCTGATAGATTCCAAGTGGGCTAATGATACTGGTAGAAGAACAAATCGATTCTCATTAGATGACCACAGAAAATGAGGAGTTGCAAAAGGAAACAAGAGGGTGGCCAGGTTGGTGGGACAGTGATGATATAGAGCTTTATGAACTAATGAGCAGACTTTAAACTGAATATGATATGAGATTTGGAGCCAATGGTGATGTAGAAGCAAGGGAGTTATATGATAAAATGTGGACAGCAGTATTTTTAACTGCCTGGAGACCAGTGTAGACCATGTTTGCATAGTCTAAACAAGAGAGGACTGTTGCAAAGAGAAAACTTATCTGAGCAGAGAAGTCAAGAAGGATACATATAGAATGAAATTGATGCAGAGTGTTTAACAACAGAGCTTACTGTCCCCCCACCCCCATGTCCAGCATTTCTCCACATTCCCTTCCCCTGCCACTGCCACCCTACCATCCTCCACCTTCAGCTCCTGCTGCAAAACTAAAATCAACACTGAATGGAGCCTTGAGCACAGGTCCATGCTCAAGGCTTGCAATGTTCCCCTGCCCCCAACCATGCAGAGTTCCTGTTGGAGAGGGTGGACATGGCAGTGCTTTGGTGTAGGCCAGTACTGAAAGGCCTGTGCTAGCTCACAATAGTTTTAAACTACTGCTTACATACTGCACCTCTGCTCCTACTCCCCATTGTGCGAACCTATGCCTAGTCTACCTAGTGGCAGAGTTGGCCTTGGGGAAGGGATAGGGTTACTATATGTCCGGTTTTACCTGGACATGTCCTCTTTTTGAGGACATTGTGAGGTGTCCAGGCAGGTTTTGCTAGCCTGCCCATTTGTCCAGGTTTGTGGACAGATGGGCAGGCGGGTGGGCCTCAGGGTGTCCTCCTCTCCTCTCTGTACCTTCTTGTTATGCCCTGGTGGCCTAGTGGCCTCTTCGGGGCAAGAAAGAGACTCTTCTTTCTTGCCTGGCGCTGCCGCAGACCTCTCGCTCCCGGTGCCGCTTCAAAATGGCTGCCGAGAGTTAAAGCACTGACCTCACGAGACTTCCGCATAGAGAGAAGAAAGCAAGAGATTATGAAGAAGAAAATAAAGAACAGAATGAACATAGAGAAAGTTAGAGATTGTGTATATGTGAAGAGGATAATAGTTGTGGCGAAACAGTGGGTTTCTATGCCTATGAACTGTATTGTTTTGCTGATGATATGTGTTTCTCCTGGTTGGCCAGCAGATGGTGATTGTTTTCTTTAAAGTTGTACCAGAAGTGACAGTTTGTTTTCTTTTTCCCGCCTGACTGTAGCCAAGATGCACTAAAAAATCGTTAAAGCCCTTCCCTTACCGATTCCCTTAGCGAATCGGTAAGGAACGGGCATGCATCAAGGAAAAGGAATGCAAATGAACTGCTCGTTGTAGCTCACTTGCATTCTCTATTCCATCGGTAAACAGTTGGCCAGTCGACCGGTCGAGCATGCGCAGAGCAGCCAAGCGTTGTGCTGGCTTCTCTGCGCATGCCAAAGATGTCCAAAAAGGATGTCCCTGGCGAGCATTCAGCACCAGCCTTACTTTACCCAGACCCTGCTCCCTCACCGGTCTTACCGTTCGAACAGCTGTGACTGGCCCGGCGCCGACAGCTCCATGTCTTCGAATGCCTTTCCCTGCAGTATCAGGAGCTCATCCCTGGCAGAGGCAGTGATCGCTTTCCTTCCTCCAGGTTCTGCCAGCTCCTCCCCTGAAATGCTTCCAGTCTCCTCCCCGCTTCCCCCTCTGCTGAACCAGCCGAGCCCCAGCCCCATCGAACGTTTGCAGGACAAACATATGAGAGAGAGACCCGAGAAGGACGTCCAAATCAAAACGTTTTGGACGTCCCGCCCTCCAGGTCTCTCAGCCAATCACAGCGCGTTTAGCTGATACCGGTAACAGCTAAACACGCTGTGATTGGCTGAGAGAGACCTGGAGGGCGGGACGTCCCAAAAGTTTTGATTTTGCAGTGTAGTTGCAGTCAGAGCTGTGTATTATGAAGGGTTCCGTTACTGCAATATCAAGGGGTGTGGATTCCTGCACAATCAGGACATATAGCCAGCTGTGCACCGGTCCGATACCATTTGTGCCTGGCTAAATGTGGTCATGTTATTCATTGTTTATATAAGGTACTAACGTTGTAGCAGCCTAATATACAGAGGCACGGGGAATGCACGAGTTAAATTCGAACAGGGAAAGATTAAAGTGACCCGCTGGAGATGAGAGTAGATCTGGAGCTTGTCCCTGAACCTGACAATGCTAAACCTCACATCCCATTTTCCGAGGGCAGTTGAGGACGCCCATCCATAAAGGCGTCCTTTTTGGCCGTCATTCCCCCCCCCCCCAGCAATAATAAAAACGTCCTTTTTGGACGTGCTTCACCCAGTTGAGACCTGGAAGTCTCTGAGCCAATCACAACGCATTTAGCTGAGCTAAACGCGCTGTGATTGGCTCAGAGACTTCCGGGTCTCTCAGGAGGTATTGTCTGTCACCAAAGAGGAGCACTCGTAGGATTCAGAGGAGGATCCAAGGTATGTTTCTTCTGATGAGTCCTATGGAATTCCATCTGAGCCCTCCCCTCCACCTGAAAGGAGAAAGTCTCCTCCAGGAGAGCCTTTCATTCCCTTCTTTTATTAAGGAAATGGCTGATGCCATTCCTTTTCCTTTGGAAGTGGAGGATGAGTCCAGGGCCAAGATTCTTGAGGTCCTAGACTACACGTCTTTTCCTGGGGAGGCTGTGACTGTCCCTCTCCACGAGGTACTCCAGGAAGTCCTCGTTAGGAACTGGGAGTCATCTCTGTCGGTCCCTGTCGTGCCCAAGATCGATACCATGTACTGGATCCAAAAAACATCTGGTTTTGACAAGCCTCAGTTGCCTCACAATTCCACATTGGTGGAATCTGCTCTCAAAAGAGCAAGGAGTTACAGGGACTATGCCTTCTGAAGAACCATGTGGTTGAGCCCGTCCCACCAGTTGAAGAAGGGCGGTGATTCTATTCCAGGTACTTCCTCCTGCAGAAGAAGACGGGGGGGGGGGGGGTGTCCCATTCTAGACCTAAGGGTCCCGAACAAATTCTTAGTCCGAGAAAAGTTCAGGATGGTTTCCCTGGACACTCTTCTCTCAGTGATTCAGAAAAATGATTGGCTATGTTCTCTGGACTTAAAGGATGCATATACAGTGGTGGAAATAAGTATTTGATCCCTTGCTGATTTTGTAAGTTTGCCCACTGACAAAGACATGAGCAGCCCATAATTGAAGGATAGGTTATTGGTAACAGTGAGAGATAGCACATCACAAATTAAATCCGGAAAATCACAGTGTGGAAAGTATATGAATTTATTTGCATTCTGCAGAGGGAAATAAGTATTTAATCCCTCTGGCAAACAAGACCTAATACTTGGTGGCAAAACCCTTGTTGGCAAGCACAGCGGTCAGACGTCTTCTGTAGTTGATGATGAGGTTTGCACACATGTCAGGAGGAATTTTGGTCCACTCCTCTTTGCAGATCATCTCTAAATCATTAAGAGTTCTGGGCTGTCGCTTGGCAACTCGCAGCTTCAGCTCCCTCCATAAGTTTTCAATGGGATTAAGGTCTGGTGACTGGCTAGGCCACTCCATGACCCTAATGTGCTTCTTCCTGAGCCACTCCTTTGTTGCCTTGGCTGTATGTTTTGGGTCATTGTCGTGTTGGAAGACCCAGCCACGACCCATTTTTAAGGCCCTGGCGGAGGGAAGGAGGTTGTCACTCAGAATTGTACGGTACATGGCCCCATCCATTCTCCCATTGATGCGGTGAAGTAGTCTTGTGCCCTTAGCAGAGAAACACCCCCAAAACATAACATTTCCACCTCCATGCTTGACAGTGGGGACGGTGTTCTTTGAGTCATAGGCAGCATTTCTCTTCCTCCAAACACGGCGAGTTGAGTTCATGCCAAAGAGCTCAATTTATCTTTCCTTGGAATCACTGTGGATTGAAATTCCATGTGCAAAGGGGAAAAGGATAGTGATAGGAGTGTACTACCATCCGCCTGGCCAGGACGAACAGACGGATGCGGAAATGTTAAAGGAAATCAGGGACGCAAACAAACTGGGAAACACAATAATAATGGGGGATTTCAATTACCCGCATATAGACTGGGTTAATGTAACATCTGTACACGCAAGGGACATAAGATTTCTTGATGAAATCAAGGACAGCTTCATGGAACAGCTAGTTCAGGAGCCGACAAGAGAAGGAAAAATACTAGACTTAGTCCTTAGTGGTGCTCATGATCTAGTGCAGGGGGTAACGATACGAGGGCCGCTTGATAACAGTGATCATAATATGATCGGTTTTGATATTGGCATTGAAGGAAGTGAAACTAGGAAATCAAGTACGCTAGCGTTTAACTATAGAAAAGGTGATTACGACAAAATGAGAAAAATGGTGAAAAAAAGACTGAAAGGAGCAGCTCGCAGAGTAAAAAACTTGCATCAGGCGTGGATGCTGTTTAAAAACACCATCCTGGAGGTTCAGGACAAATATATTCCACGTATTAGAAAAAAGGGAAAAAAGACTAAACGTCAGCCGGCGTGGCTAAACAGTAAGATAAAGGAAATCATTAGAGCCAAAAAACAATCCTTCAGAAAGTGGAGAAGAGAACCAACTGAAAGTAACAGGATAGATCATAAGGAATGCCAAGCCAAATGCAAAGCGGAGATAAGGAGGGCAAAAAAGGACTTTGAGAAGAAATTAGCGTTGGAAGCAAAAATACATAGTAAAAATTTTTTTAGATACATTAAAAGCAGGAAACCGGCCAAAGAGTCGGTTGGGCCGCTGGACGAAAATGGTGTTAAAGGGGCGATCAAGGAGGACAAAGCCGTAGCGGAGAAATTAAATGAATTCTTTGCTTCGGTCTTCACCGAGGAGGATTTGGGGGGGACACCGATGCCGGAAAGAATATTTGAAGCGGGGGAGTCGGAGAAACTAAACAAATTCTCTGTAACCTTGGAGGATGTAATGGGTCAGTTCAGCAAGCTGAAGAGTAGTAAATCACTGGGACCTGATGGTATTCATCCCAGAGTATTAATAGAACTAAAAAATGAACTTGCGGAGCTACTGTTAGAAATATGCAATCTGTCCCTAAAATCGAGTGTAGTACCGGAAGACTGGAGGGTAGCCAATGTTACTCCGATTTTTAAGAAGGGTTCCAGAGGAGATCCGGGAAATTATAGACCGGTGAGTCTGACGTCGGTGCCGGGCAAGATGGTGGAGGCTATTATTAAGAATAAAATTGCAGAGCATATACAAAAACATGGACTGATGAGACAAAGTCAGCACGGATTTAGTGAAGGGAAGTCTTGCCTCACCAATCTAATGCATTTTTTTGAGGGGGTAAGCAAACATGTGGACAATTGGGAGCCGGTTGATATTGTATATCTGGATTTTCAGAAGGCGTTTGACAAAGTGCCGCACGAAAGACTCCTGAAGAAATTGCAGAGTCATGGAATCGGAGGTAGAGTATTATTATGGATTAAGAACTGGTTGAAAGATAGGAAGCAGAGAGTAGGATTGCGTGGCCAGTATTCTCAGTGGAGGAGGGTAGTTAGTGGGGTCCCGCAGGGGTCTGTGCTGGGTCCGTTGCTTTTTAATGTATTTATAAATGACCTAGAGATGGGAATAACTAGTGAGGTAATTAAATTCGCCGATGACACAAAATTATTCAGGGTCGTCAAGTCGCAGGAGGAATGTGAACGATTACAGGAGGACCTTGCGAGACTGGGAGAATGGGCGTGCAAGTGGCAGATGAAGTTCAATGTTGACAAGTGCAAAGTGATGCATGTGGGTAAGAGGAACCCGAATTATAGCTACGTCTTGCAAGGTTCCACGTTAGGAGTTACGGATCAAGAAAGGGATCTGGGTGTCGTCGTCGATGATACGCTGAAACCTTCTGCTCAGTGTGCTGCTGCGGCTAGGAAAGCGAATAGAATGTTGGGTGTTATTAGGAAGGGTATGGAGTCCAGGTGTGCGGATGTTATAATGCCGTTGTATCGCTCCATGGTGCGACCGCACCTGGAGTATTGTGTTCAGTACTGGTCTCCGTATCTCAAAAAAGATATAGTAGAATTGGAAAAGGTACAGCGAAGGGCGACGAAAATGATAGTGGGGATGGGACGACTTTCCTATGAAGAGAGGCTGAGAAGGCTAGGGCTTTTCAGCTTGGAGAAGAGACGGCTGAGGGGAGATATGATAGAAGTGTATAAAATAATGAGTGGAATGGATCGGGTGGATGTGAAGCGACTGTTCACGCTATCCAAAAATACTAGGACTAGAGGGCATGAGTTGAAGCTACAGTGTGGTAAATTTAAAACGAATCGGAGAAAATTTTTCTTCACCCAACGTGTAATTAGACTCTGGAATTCGTTGCCGGAGAACGTGGTACGGGCGGTTAGCTTGACGGAGTTTAAAAAGGGGTTAGATAGATTCCTAAAGGACAAGTCCATAGACCGCTATTAAATGGACTTGGAAAAATTCCGCATTTTTAGGTATAACTTGTCTGGAATGTTTTTACGTTTGGGGAGCGTGCCAGGTGCCCTTGACCTGGATTGGCCACTGTCGGTGACAGGATGCTGGGCTAGATGGACCTTTGGTCTTTCCCAGTATGGCACTACTTATGTACTTATGTACTTATGGAAGCAAGCAAGATACGGGAGACACCCTCTGACAGACCCAAAGAGGCAAAGTCTACGCTCTCAACATCCAGGCCGTGAGAGCCAGGGACCGGAGGTTGGGATGCAGAAGCGCCCCTTCGTCCTGCGTGATGAGGGTCGGAAAACACTCCAATCTCCACGGTTCTTCGGAGGACAACTCCAGAAGAAGAGGGAACCAGATCTGACGCGGCCAAAAAGGAGCAATCAGAATCATGGTGCCTCGGTCTTGCTTGAGTTTCAACAAAGTCTTCCCCACCAGAGGTATGGGAGGATAAGCATACAGCAGACCCTCCCCCCAATCCAGGAGGAAGGCATCCGATGCCAGTCTGCCGTGGGCCTGAAGCCTGGAACAGAACTGAGGGACTTTGTGGTTGGCTCGAGATGCGAAGAGGTCTACCAAGGGGGTGCCCCACACCTGGAAGATCTGTCGCACTACACGGGAATTGAGCGACCACTCGTGAGGTTGCATAATCCTGCTCAATCTGTCGGCCAGACTGTTGTTTACGCCTGCCAGATATGTGGCTTGGAGCACCATGCCGTGACGGCGAGCCCAGAGCCACATGCTGACGGCTTCCTGACACAGGGGGCGAGATTCGATGCCCCCCTGCTTGTTGACGTAGTACATGGCAACCTGGTTGTCTGTCTGAATTTGGATAATTTGGTGGGACAGCCGATCTCTGAAAGCCTTCAGAGCGTTCCAGATCGCTCGTAACTCCAGAAGATTGATCTGTAGATCGCGTTCCTGGAGGCACCAGCTTCCTTGGGTGTGAAGCCCATCGACATGAGCTCCCCACCCCAGGAGAGACGCATCCGTGGTCAGCACTTTTTGTGGCTGAGGAATTTGGAAAGGACGTCCCAGAGTCAGATTGGACCAAATCGTCCACCAATACAGGGATTCGAGAAAACTCGTGGACAGGTGGATCACGTCTTCTAGATCCCCAGCAGCCTGAAACCACTGGGAAGCTAGGGTCCATTGAGCAGATCTCATGTGAAGGCGGGCCATGGGAGTCACATGAACTGTAGAGGCCATGTGGCCCAGCAATCTCAACATCTGCCGAGCTGTGATCTGCTGGGACGCTCGCACCCGCGAGACGAGGGACAACAAGTTGTTGGCTCTCGCCTCTGGGAGATAGGCGCGAGCCGTCCGAGAATCCAGCAGAGCTCCTATGAATTCGAGTCTCTGCGCCGGGAGGAGATGGGACTTTGGGTAATTTATCACAAACCCCAGTAGCTCCAGTAGGCGAATAGTCATCTGCATGGACTGCAGGGCTCCTGCCTCGGACGTGTTCTTCACCAGCCAATCGTCGAGATATGGGAACACGTGCACCCCCAGCCTGCGAAGTGCCGCTGCTACTACAGCCAAGCACTTTGTGAACACCCTGGGCGCAGAGGCGAGCCCAAAGGGTAGCACACAGTACTGGAAGTGACGTGTGCCCAGTTGAAATTGCAGATACTGTCTGTGAGCTGGCAGTATCGGGATGTGCGTGTAGGCATCCTTCAAGTCCAGAGAGCATAGCCAATCGTTTTCCTGAATCATGGGAAGGAGGGTGCCCAGGGAAAGCATCCTGAACTTTTCTTTGACCAGATATTTGTTCAGGGCCCTTAGGTCTAGGATGGGACGCATCCCCCCTGTTTTCTTTTCCACAAGGAAGTACCTGGAATAGAATCCCAGCCCTTCTTGCCCGGATGGCACGGGCTCGACCGCATTGGCGCTGAGAAGGGCGGAGAGTTCCTCTGCAAGTACCTGCTTGTGCTGGAAGCTGTAAGACTGAGCTCCCGGTGGACAATTTGGAGGTTTTGAGGCCAAATTGAGGGTGTATCCTTGCCGGACTATTTGGAGAACCCACTGATCGGAGGTTATGAGAGGCCACCTTTGGTGAAAAGCTTTCAACCTCCCTCTGACTGGCAGGTCGCCCGGCACTGACACTTGGATGTCGGCTATGCTCTGCTGGAGCCAGTCAAAAGCTCGTCCCTTGCTTTTGCTGGGGAGCCGAGGGGCCTTGCTGAGGCGCACGCTGCTGACGAGAGCGAGCGCGCTGGGGCTTAGCCTGGGCCGCAGGCTGTCGAGAAGGAGGATTGTACCTACGCTTGCCAGAAGAGTAGGGAACAGTCTTCCTTCCCCCGAAAAATCTTCTACCTGTAGAGGTAGAGGCTGAAGGCTGCCGGCGGGAGAACTTGTCGAATGCGGTGTCCCGCTGGTGGAGCTGCTCTACCACCTGTTCGACTTTCTCTCCAAAAATGTTATCCGCAAGGCGAGTCCGCAATCCGCTGCTGGATTCTATTCTCCAGGTCGGAGGCACGCAGCCATGAGAGCCTGCGCATCACCACACCTTGAGCAGCGGCCCTGGACACAACATCAAAGGTGTCATACACCCCTCTGGCCAGGAATTTTCTGCATGCCTTCAGCTGCCTGACCACCTCCTGAAATGGCTTGGCTTGCTCAGGGGGGAGCGCATCAACCAAGCCCGCCAACTGCCGCACATTGTTCCGCATGTGTATGCTCGTGTAGAGCTGGTTAAGACTGAATTTTGGCCACGAGCATAGAAGAATGGTAGGCCTTCCTCCCAAAGGAGTCTAAGGTTCTAGAGTCCCTGCCCGGGGGCGCCGAAGCATGCTCCCTAGAACTCTTAGCCTTCTTTAGGGCCAGATCCACAACTCCAGAATCATGAGGCAACTGAGTGCGCATCAGATCTGGGTCCCCATGGATCCGGTACTGGGACTCGATCTTCTTGGGGATGTGGGGATTAGTTAAAGGCTTGGTCCAGTTCGCAAGCAATGTCTTTTTAAGGACATGGTGCAAGGGAACAGTGGACGCTTCCTTAGGTGGAGAAGGATAGTCCAGGAGCTCAAACATTTCAGCCCTGGGCTCGTCCTCCACAACCACCGGGAAGGGGATGGCCGTAGACATCTCCCGGACAAAGGAAGCAAAAGACAGACTCTCAGGAGGGGAAAGCTGTCTTTCAGGAGAGGGAGTGGGATCGGAAGGAAGACCCTCAGACTCCTCGTCAGAGAAATATCTGGGGTCTTCTTCCTCTTCCCACGAGGCCTCACCCTCGGTGTCAGACACAAGTTCACGGACCTGTGTCTGCAACCGTGCCCGACTCGACTCCGTGGAGCCACGTCCACGATGGGGGCGTCGAGAGGTAGACTCCCTCGCCCGCATCGGCGAAGCTCCCTCCGCCGACGTAGTCGGGGAGCCTTCCTGGGAGGCGACGGCAGCCGGTACCGCACGCGGCACCGACGCCGGAGACCTCACCTCGGGCGATGGGCCAGCCGGCGCCACGCTCGACGGTACCGGTGGCGCAAGCACCGCCGGTACCGGAGGGGTAGGGCGCAGCAGCTCTCCCAGAATCTCTGGGAGAACGGCCCGGAGGCTCTCGTTCAGAGCGGCTGCAGAGAAAGGCATGGAGGTCGATGCAGGCGTCGACGTCAGAACCTGTTCCGGGCGTGGAGGCTGTTCCGGGCTGTCCAGAGTGGAACGCATCGACACCTCCTGAACAGAGGGTGAGCGGTCCTCTCGGCGCCGATGCCTACTGGGTGCCGACTCCTTCGGCGACCCAGAGCTCTCGGTACTGACATGGGAAGGGGACCGGTGACGATGCTTCTTCGACTTCTTGGGACAAAGCATGTCACCGGAGCTTCCCGGTACCGACGAGGAGGACGTAGAATCCAGCCGTCGCTTCCTCGGGGCCGAGACCGAAGAAGGTTGGTCTCGGGGGGGCTGTACCGCAGGAGCCCTCAGGGTAGGGGGAGACCCACCCGAAGGCTCACCGCCACCAGCAGGGGAATGGACAGCCCTCACCTGCACTCCAGACGAAGCACCACCGTCCGACGACATCAGCAGACGAGGTCCCGGTACCACCGACGTCGATGCAGCTGTCCGATGTCTCGGCGCCGATGCAGAGGGCCGATGCCTCGATGCACTCGATGTACTGGCCGCCGAGGTTGAAGGTCTGGACACTGAAGACGTCGATGCACTCGATACCCCCGGTGCCGATGCCGACGAAGAGCCTGAGAACAAAATGTTCCACTGGGCTAACCTCGCTACCTGAGTCCGCCTTTGCAAAAGGGAACACAGACTACAGGCCTGAGGGCGGTGCCCAGCCCCCAGACACTGAAGACACGACGCGTGCCTGTCAGTGAGCGAGATTACCCGGGCGCACTGGGTGCACTTCTTGAAGCCGCTGGAAGGCTTCGATGTCATGGGCGGAAAAATCACGCCGGCGAAATCGAAAGACAAAATGGCGAAATTTGGCACAGAAAAAAGGGAAAATTTCGACCGGGGCCTAAGTAAGGCCTACCCCGACGACGAAAGAAAACTTAACGGGGCGAAAAACTCGAAGTAGAGGAAAGGAAAAACCAAAAATGGTTAATCCAAATAATTTCTGGAATTTCTCACAGAAAGTAGTCAAAAACGACGCGCGAGGCCGACTTTTCGGGGCACGAACGGTAAAACACAACCGTACCGAGCGCGGAGAAAAGAAGACTGGCCGGCACAAGCCGGTTTCGGGCGGGAAGACGGCCGCGCATGCGCGGTGCGCATCGGCGCGCGAGGACTAGCAAAGGCCTTTGCTAGTGAAGATTCCGATTGGAGGGGCTGCCGGGGACGTCACACTATCAGTGAGAACAAGCAGCCTGCTTGTCCTCGGAGAACCTTTCTTAAACCCAGATATGTTAACCGCCATTACCACATCCTCCGGAAAAGAGTTCCAGAGCTTAACTATTCGTTGAGTGAAAAAATATTCCCTCCTATTTGTTTTAAAAGTATTTCCGTGTAACTTCCTCAAATGTCTGCTAGTTTTTGTACTTTTGGAATGAGTAAAAAAAATTGATTTACTCCTACTCGCTCTACACCACTTAGGATTTTGTAGACCTCAATCGTACCTCCCCTCATCTGTCTCTTTTCCAAGCTGAGGAGCCCTAACCTCTTTAGCCTTTCCTCATATGAGAGGAGCTCCATCCCCTTTATCATTTTGGATGCTCTTCTTTGAACCTTTTCTACTTCTGCTAAATCTTTTTTTGAGATATGGCGATCAGAACTGAACGCAATACTCAAGGTGTGGTCACACCATGGAGCAATACAGAGGCATTATAGTATTTTCGGTCTTATTCACCATCCTTTTCCTAATAATTCCTAGTATTCTGTTTGCTTTATTGGTCGCCGCCAAACACTGAGCATAAGATTTCAGCGTATTATCTACAACGACACCTAGATCATTTTTCTTGAGTTCTGACCCCCAAGGAGGACCCTAGCATCAGGTAACTATGATTCGGATTATTCTTTCCAAGGTGTATCACCTTGCATTTGTCCACATTAAATTTAATCTACAATATGGTTGCCCAGTCTTCCAATTTCCTACAGTCTACCTGCAATATTTCACTGTGTTTTAACAACCTTGAATAGTTTTGTATCATCTGCAAATTTAATCACCTCAGTCGTCGTTCCAATTTACATATCATTTATAAATATGTTAAATAGCTCTGGTCCCAGTACCGATCCCTGCGACACTCCACTGTTCACCCTCCTCCATTGAGAGAAATGACCATTTAACCCTACCCTCTGTTTTCTGTCAAATAACCAATTCCTAATCCACACCAGAACCTTGCCTTCTATCCCATGACTCTCTAATTTTCTCAGGAAGAATTGTCTCTCATCAACTGGCTCACCTTTATCCACTTGTTTATTCACGCCTTCAAAGAAATTAAGGCAAATTGGTGAGGCAAGACTTCGCTCGGCTGAACCCATGCTGACTCTGTCCCATTAAACCATGTTTGTCTACTATTTTGCCCAGCTCCGACATCAAGCTTACCGGTCTGCAATGTCCCAGATCAACCCTAGAACTCTTTTTAAAAAATCGGCGTCACATTAGCCACCTTCCAATCTACAGGTACTAAGCACAATTTTAACAATAGGTTACATATTACTAACAGCAGATCAGCAACTTCATGCTCGAGTTCTTTGAGTACCCTTGGATGTATGCCATCCGGGCCAGGTGATTTACAACTCTTTAATTTGTCAATTTGGCTCAGTATATCTTCTAGGTTGAATAAGATTTCTTTCAATTCCTTTAAATCATCACCCTTGAAAACCATTTCCGGTATAAGCAGATCTGTTACATCTTCTTCAGTAAAAACAAAAGCAAATAATTCATTCAGTTTCTCGGCTATGGCCTTGTCCTCCCTGAGCACCCCTTTTACTCCTTCGTGATCTAACGGTCCCACGGATTCCCTTGCAGTCTTTCCACTTCTGATGTACCTGAAAATGTTGTTACTGTGAGTTTTAGCCTCTGTGGCAAGTTTCTTTTCATAATCTGTTTTAGCTTTCTTTATTAATGCTTTGCATCTGACTTGCCAGTGCTTATGATGCTGCTTATTTCCGTTCTTTGAAGGACAATCTTTTGGCTTTAATAGCTTCTTTTACTTCACCTTTTAACCACGTTGGCTGTCAGTTTCTCTTCTTTCCACCTTTGCAAATACGTGGAATGCATCTAGACTTGGCTTCCAAGATGGCATTTTTAAATAACAGCCATGCCTGATTTACCAGCTTATAATCGAACGAGAAAAACGCCCAAGTTCCGACCTAAATCGGGAGATGGGCGTTTATCTCACAAAAACGAATAAAGCGGTATAATCGAAAGCCGATTTTGGACGTTTTCAACTGCACTCCGTCGCGGATGCGGACAAAGTTGATGGGGGCGTGTCAGAGGTGTGGCGAAGGCGGAACTGGGGCGTGGTTATCTGCCGAACAGAGATGGGCGCATTTCACAGATAATGGGACAAAAGTATGCGTTTTTAGCTAGAATTTAGGGCACTTTTCCTGGACCCTGTTTTTTCACGAATAAGGCCCCAAAAAGTGCCCTAAATGACCAGATGACCACTGGAGGGAATCGGGGATGACCTCCCCTGACTCCCCCAGTGGTCATAAACCCCCTCCCACCTCAAAAAATGATGTTTCACAACTTTTTATTTTGACCCTCAAATGTCATACCCACCTCCCTGGCAGCAGTATGCAGGTCCCTGGAGCAGTTGTTAGGGGGTGCAGTGGACTTCAGGCAGGTGGACCCAGGCCCATCCCCCCCCTACCTGTTACAATTGTGCTGCTTAATGCTTAGTCGTCCAACCCCCCCCGAACCCACTGTACCCACATGTAGGTGCCCCCCTTCACTCCTTAGGGCTATAGTAATGGTGTAGACTTGTGGGCAGTGGGTTTTGAGGGGGATTTGGGGGGCTCTACACACAAGGGAAGGGTGCTATGCACCTGGGAGCTCTTTTACCTTTTGTTCTGTTTTTGTAAAAGTGCCCCCTAGGGTGCCTGGTTGGTGTCCTGGCATGTTAGGGGGACCAGTGCACTACGACTCCTGGCCCCTCCCACGAACAAATGCCTTGGATTTATTCGTTTTTGAGCTGGGCGATTTCATTGTCCATTATCGCTGAAAAGCAAAAACGCCCAGCTCACAACTTGGCGAATAAAACATGGACGTCTAATTTTTTCGAAAATACGCTTGGGTCCGCCCCTTCACGGACCCGTTCTCGGAGATAAACGCCCATGGAGATAGGCGTTTCTGTTCGATTATGCCCCTCTTAGTGTCCTAACATTAGCAGTCAATCATTTTAGTTTCTTTTTAACCATTTTCCTCATTCTATTATAGTCACTCTTTCAAAAATTAAATGCAGTTACAGTAGATTTCCTTTGTGGGTTCATCCCAGATAGCAGCTCAAATTTGATCATGTTATGATCACTGTTTCCCAGGGGACCCAACACTGCCAACTCTCGCACTATGCCCTGCATGTCACCAAGGACCAGATCCAAACTGGCTCCCCCTCTTGTCAGTTCCTGGACCAGTTTCTCAAAAAAGCAGTTGCTTATTATATTTAAAATTGTTATCTCCCTGGCACTCCCTGATGTAACATTTATCCAGTCAATATTGGGATAATTGAAATCACCCATTATTATAGCATTGCCCAATTTGCCAGCTTTCCTAATTTGTGTAAACATTTCTTCATCCGTCTGTTCGTTCTGTCCTGGCAGACGGTAGTAGAGCCCTACAAGAATATTCCTTCCCTTCACACATGGAATTTCTATCCATAATGATTCCACACTGCTATCTGTTTCATGTGGAATGTTTTTTTATTTAACTCAATTCCCTCTTTAACATACAGCTCAACCTCCCCTCCAATTTGATTCTATCATTGTGATACAATTTGTACCCTGAGATGCCTATTACATCTATGTCATTATTTAGAGCTATATACTTTAACTCTCCCATCTTATTTTTAAGGCTTCTAGCATTTGTATATAGGCATTTCAAATTCTTTTTTTTCCTTTGATCTACAAGCTGCTTAGAAGTTGAAGGGGATAATGTGCATCCTTTATCCTGCTCTCTCATTAAGCACACCTGGATTACTTTCAGCATTGTTGAAACCTCTCTATTGGGATTCCCTAAATGTTCTGTTTCAATAGTATCCTTCAAGGATACTCCACACCGACTGTCAGCTCCCCCCCTCCCATTTCTAGTTTAAAAGCTGCTCTATCTTCTTTTTAAAAGTTAGTACCAGCAGCCTGGTTCCATCCCGGTTAAGGTGGACCCCATCATTTTGGAAAAGGCTCCCCCTTTCCCAAAATGTGGCCCTGTTCCTAACAAATCTGAATCCCTCATCCTTGCACCATCATCTCAACCACGCATTGAGACTTCAGAGCTCTGCCTGCCTTTTGGATCCTGTGCGTGGAACAGGAAGCATTCCTGAAAATGCTACCCTGGAGGATATGGACTTCAGCTTTCTACCTAAGAGCCTTAATTATGCTTCCAGAACCTCCCTCCCACATTTTCCTATGTCACTGGTACCCACATGTACTAAGACAGCCTGCTCCTCCCCAGCACTATCTATCTAAGATCCTGTCTAGGTGACGCGTGAGGTCTGCCAACTTCGCACCAGGCAGACAAGTGACCAGGCGATCCTCAAGTCCACCAGCCACCCAGCTATCTACGTGCCTGAATGATTGAATCACCAACTACAACAGCAGTCCTAAGCCTTCCCAGCCTGGGCAGAAGTTCTCGGAGACATATTCTGATGCAAGAGAATAGTGTGTCTCCTGGTAGGCAGGTCCTGGCTACAGGAGAACTTCCTACTTCACCAGGGTGATGGTCTCTGTCTAGGAGACTTTCCTCCTCCAAGGCAGCACAGGGGCTGCTAGATTGGAGGTGGGACTTCTCTACAATGTCCCTGTAAGTCTCCTCTATGTACCTCTCGGTCTCCCTCAGCTCCATCATGTCTGCTACTCTAGCCTCAAGAGAACGGACCTGTTCTCTGACAGGAGCTCTTTGCATTGGGCACACACATATAACCGCTCACCAACTGGGAGATAAATCATACATGTGACACAATGCAAAAGACTGGATAGCACCCCTCTTGCTGTTGGACAGCTGTCTTCATCTTAGTATTTTTTTAGTTTTTCAATAATATAAAACTTGCTAAGGAATTAAGGATATTAGTCTAATTTTAGAAAGCCTTTAGCTTACATGGCATATTGTCAAGCTCATTTTCAAAAGAGAAAATCGTCCAAAGTGACATAAGTCTGCATTTGGACATTTATCTCACAAAAACGTCCAAATCAGTATTTTCAAAACCTCTTTTTAGATGTTTTTCTCTGAAGTCCGTCAGAAGGACATCTAAATCTCAAGGAGGTGTGTCAGGGACATGTTCAAGGTGGGACTTGGGCGTTCCTAAGACTTGGACGTCTTTCAGCAATAATGGAACAAAACAAAGACATCCAAGACTAAAACTTAGATGTTCTGAGCTAGACCTGTTTTTATAACGAATAGCTGCAGTGGGAATTGAACTCACTTTCCCAGGATCAAAGCCTGCTGCACTAACCACTAGGCTACTCCTCTACTCCACACAAGATGTGCCCCAAATGGCCAGATGACCGCCGGAGGAAATCAGGGATCACCTCCCCTTACTCCCCCAGTGGTCACTATCCCCCTCCCACCTCCAAAAATTGTGATTAAAAATATTACTTGCCAGCCTCTGTGCCAACCTCAGATGTTATACTCAGGTCAATTAGAATAGCATGCAGGTCTCTGGCGTAGTCTAGTAGTGGTGCAGTGCACTGCAGACAGATGGACCCAGGCTTCTACCTCCCCCTACTTTTTACACTTGTGGAGGAAACCGTGAGCCCTCCAAAACCCACCAGAAACCCAATGTACCCACATATTGGTGACCCCTTCACCTGTAAGGGCTATGGTAGTGGTGTACAGTTGGGGGTAGTGGGTTTTGGGTAGTTTTTTTTTTTTTTTTTTTTTTTTGGGGGGGGGGGGGGGGTTCTGCAGACAAGATAAGGGAGCAATTGTGAGATGTGTACCTGGGAGCATTTTATAAAGTCCACTGCAGTGCCCCCAAGGATGCTCTATTGCTTTCCTGGGATGTCACTTTTCCACTATTGTACCTGATGCCAATTTTTTTTTTTCAACATCTGAGCCTTGTGTCTATTGTTTATCATTAGATTTGCGCTTTGAATTCAGATCTATAGATGAAAAGGAGGTCTCATTACATATATCTAAATACCAGAGTGCTATTTTTCCATACTTCATAGCAAGAGTGTACATTCCCTAATTACCTGTCCCAATGCAACTGAAGCTTTTACCTCCTCAGTGCATGTAAATGGTTTCATCCCTGTGTGGATTCTCTGATGCCATGTGAGGCTTTCTTTCCAATCAAAGCTTTTACCATACTCAGGACATGTAAATGGTTTCACTCCTGTGTGTATTGTCCTTCTGACCAAAGCTTTTACCAGACTCCATACATGCAAATGGTTTCTCTCCCATGTGGACTTTCTGATGCACTTTGCGATTTACATTACAACCAAAGCTTTTACCACACTTAGAACATGTGAATGGTTTCACTTTATTATGGATTTTCTTGTTTATTTTGTACATTTT